>NC_092635.1:16581149-16881149 GCF_039555335.1 Amphiura filiformis | reverse complement strand
CCTGCTAACTGCAACCCTTCTTGTACTTCCGTACTCAATTCCATTTCAATTTTAATACTAGTACTTCGTCGAGCTAGCTGTGGAGTCTGTTTTCTTCCGGTTTTCTTCCTGTGGTGATGTGAACTTTGACCGTGCAGACTGGATTGCCATCCCGTTTTCAAAAACAGGACTGACAACCCCCCCCGAAAACCATGGTAACTCAAATATCTTTTAAAAAAATGTTCATAAATTATATCTTGGTGGGGTGGGAAGGGCTGGAAAATTCAAGGGGGTCAAAAAAGTTTTGACCTTCCAAAATAATTGAAGGGGGTCAAAAAAGGTTTTGACGTAGCAAAAGGTGCCGGGGGGGGGTCAAGAAAGTCAGACGGCGAGGCACTATGAGTGATTTAAATCATCATGTTTAATTATGCAGGAAAGTTCAATATCAATAGACATTTTGCAGGAGATGCTATTTTTAAGTGCTCAAATTTCATTTGGTTTTTATGCTCAAACAGATCATTTATTTCACATAAAACATAATGAAGCTCTTTGACTTGAATGATAGCTGAAATTGTGTTTTTATTTCTATTTTCAGCTGAGACGAAAATACCTAAATTTTCGTCTCAGATTTTCAGTAGGCCTATAGAGACTGAGTAAATTTTGACAAAAATCTCAATTACGACATTCTTCCGGGTACATGATGATTAATGTGTAGGCCCCTACTGTAATTGTTGTCTTAAATGTAATGCCTTTGTGTAATAATAATAACGAAACATTTCTTTATGTAATCCTGTTGTCAGACATTTCAGTTGGCCTATCTGTGTGCCATAGATTTCAATCATTGGAAGGACTTGGTATAGGCCTATAGTGTCAGTAAGAAGCAGGATGTAGATTTCTCATTTCATCCTTTGCCAATAATAATTATATTTTGTATGATAAATCACAATCTTATTATGTATAATGTAAAATGCAAGCTAAAACTGCTTTATATTGAAATTCCACATGTGTCATTGTATGGGAACAGTGTAGGCCAATATATTCTATGATGTCATAAGTGTATATTGCAGAATGGGAGTTTTTTGAATTTGTAACAAGGTTGAAACTGCAGCCTTGTAAATAAGTTTAATCCACTAGTAAAATAATATGTGCGGGGGGGCAAAAAGTTTGGGTGTATACGAAGGGGGGGTCAAAAAGTTTTTGAGTCCATAAAGAGGGGAATTCTAAAAGTTTAACAAACAGACAGGGGGGGTCAAAAATGTTGACATGAAATCAAAATTTTCCAGCCTCCCCCCCAACTATTTATGAACGTTCCCTTAAAGATAAATTACTAGAAAGTATCAATTTTAGTATTAATGGTCCCCGAAACGGCGATGTAGCCAAAATGGACCTCATAATCAAGTACTGAATTTTCAATTTTGCAATAATACTTTTTAAGTTTTATTGGTATATGGGAGTCACAACTAGGGGCAACAATACGAGGGGCACCGTCCGCAATGTAGAACAAGATACATTGATACACGTGACGCGTGACCCTCCAACATCCCAGTAACATCAATTGGCACCGAAGGTCGACGGATGTCGGCCGTATAGGCCACCACAGCTAGAAACAGTAGTCGTGAGAAATTAGTTTCACCAGGGATATGAATCTGGTTTAACTTTTCATTCATTCAAAGATACATTATGGCTTGAGTAGCCTAGGCAGCATACCGTACCAGCCAAATTCTCAAGAGTTCTAGCCTGATATCACTGCATAAGTATGCACCTGTCTCAATAAAACCCAAAAAACCTCAACAAAATGGAAGTATTAGCTAGTACCATTGCTCGTCCTCGGTGCTCGTCGACCACTCTTCGGTGAAGACTCACTAATGAAGGTAGGACTTTAAATTCTAAAACAGGTTTCACACTAACTGGAGCCTACCTGGACCACAATAATTATGTTATGGCAGCTTGACAAACTGAGCATGCAGGACATAACAGTCCCACTCCTGCCACCAACCTTCTTCACTAGGTGGTTTTCCTCAATTTTGCTATCAAAATTGAGTATGATATTATGCCTATATTATTATTGTATATACTTTCATTTGGCAAATGCTCTGCTCTTATTCAAGACTATCCTTAAATCTCAGAAAACAGTGGTGAAGACCTTGCACTATAGGGTGACCGAGTGACAAATATTCTTAGGGGTAGGAGATCCATGTGTTTTACTGATGACGGACTTATTAATTCCAGTGATTAAGTATAATCTTATAGCTCGGAGGATATTTATTTTTGTAAATATTAAAAGATCACAGTATTCGCTCCATTTACCTAGCGTATGTAAGTTATATCACTACAAATTACGTTTTGGTGGCAATAGATGTAAAAATAAAAAAATAAACCGATTTTAGGCCGTGTTTCCATAGGAGTTCAAGCGTGATACAGCTCCGAAAATCTTAGTTCCCCAAAGGATATGGGAACACATTCCACGATGACCATGTGTTCGCTTTTTTGATCTGCAGGGTGTCGTGTCCTGTCCATATACAGTAATGCAAAATATGAAGGAACAAGCTTTCAAATGAGAGCAACTTCATTAGCCTAAGGGAGCTGCCCCTGTAATTAAAGATCTTAACAGAGACACACATACAACCGAAATTCTTATGGTCTGGAAGACTCAAGGCGAAGAAAAGGTATAGTTTGACCTATCTGCGCATGATTACTCTCTTGAGTTATAAGCAGTTTTGTTGTTGTTTCGTTTTGTATTTGTTTGTCGTTGTATGTTACCTTTTGTTGTTGTTGTGGGTTTTTTGACAAACATTTTGAGCCCGATTTCATTGCAATCAGAGCAATTTTAGTTTTCGGACCCCTGCTCTGTCATGCTTGTGTGAAAAAAAACATCGCTTAGTAACTCAAAAACGGCATGTCGCAGATAGGTCAAACTATACTTTTTATAAATCGTTGAGGTGAGAGGAATACTTGGTAGGCATATCATTAACGTTATCAAACCTGCATTTGAGCAAGTTTAAAATTTCACGCCTGTGTTGATCTATACAGTATACGGCCACTTTTTAACTTTGGGACTTAGTAACTTGAATGTGTTTTAGGATCATCTAAGGAACCTCAAAAGTTGCTAATTGTGTGCTGGTTTAAGGGTGCAAAGGTTAGCTCCCGTCTAGGATGCGGTTTTGTTTTACTGAATGATTTTTCAATTGTTTTTCGATTTCTTGATGATTTTGCTGGATCATTTCTTTCAAAAAAATTATTCATAGTGGCTGATATTGATGTATGATGGATGTGATCAGGCGCCCTGTATGTGATGGGGTAAGTCCAGTCACGTGTGTAAAGTGAGGTATGAGAGCATGGCTCCAAATACCCAATATACAAGGGACATGTACTATACTTTTGTCATTGTCAAATATTTAATTTCCACGGGACTATTTAATGAAATTCAGCGCAAATTACCCTAGGTCCCTTAGTATTTTTAATGTTGGGTGGGACTTGAGGGAAGGATATTACAGATATTTAATCAAAATATTTCGATTGTTTTCACACAAAATTAAACACACAGTACACGTGTAAGGTTATGAACAATGTAAAAGCGTAACAGCTTTTATATCATAAAATGAAAAATATGAAAGTCGGTTTTGTGTATAATTACAAAACAGTCGATGAAAATGTCAAGGTTTGTTGAAAATACTTGTCACGGAAGACTTATAGAATTAATATGAAAGTTACAAAAACACCTCGATTGAAAACAATTATTGTTCATAGCAATTTTGTATATTAGAACATCAAAAACAATACACTTGAAATTTGGTATCATGCGTTGTAAAAAATTATCAAATATATTTAAGATATAACTAATATTATAAAAGATCAATTTTGTCGAAAAATAGCATGAATTATAACATGTTTGAAGATATATCACTCTTAATATCAAGAGTCAAAAGTGGTAATACATTATGATTATCATATTATAATCTTTGAACTTGTAATTCACTATTATTGACTTTGGCAATATACATTATAATGTTAGAGTTTCAATTTCTAATTCACTATTATGAACACTGCCGAATAACAGTTGGCTATAAACCGTCCCTATTTAACACATTTACCGCGAGTAGCGATAAAGCTTTCATTCTCTTTAATTCTGCCAACAGAGAGGGACGTTATGAATTTTTAGCAGTGAAAGGTTTATACCCGGGTTCTATTGGACTCTATGCCGCGATCATGACTTATTCATAAGGCTGCGATCACATAGAAGTATACGGTATACGCTATATGAATACGCTCATTCGATCAGGCTGAGTTCACATAGTATACCCTGTGTGAACTCAGCTTGATCGAATGAGCGTATTTCGTATATTTCTATGTGATCGCAGCCTAAGGGTCCATTTTGATACCAAACGATACACAACTTGGCCAATATGATGTCATGAATCGAACCTGATGACCAGAGAAGATGGTGCTTGACAAGGGTCAAAATATCCCTTTAAAATGTTCGGTCATGCATGCACATCATATCAGTTGACCCAATATATGATTGTGTGGGTCCTTTTAAGGGGGTACTACACCCCTGCCCAATTTTGTGCCTATTTTTGCATTTTTCTCAAAAATTATAGCGTATTGGTGACAAGTAAGATATGTATATTATAGGGGCAAGGACTACAACTACTGCACTGGAAATGTATTTTAGCACAGACAACAGTTGTGGAGTTACAGTCAAAAATATGGGAAAACCAATATTTGATCAATAAATCAATAACTACTTGCCTTGAGTTGCTAAATTTTCAGTGCAGTAGTTGTAGTCCTTGCCCCTATAATATAAATATCTTACTTGTCACCAATGCGCTATAATTTTTGAGAAAAATGCAAAAATAGGCACAAAATTGGCCAGGGGTGTAGTACCCCCCTTAAGACCCATATGCGTATGGATTTTCCATGACAATAATAAGATGTAGCATCAATAGCTCATCATGATCATTACAGTCCACATAAAATATAAAAAAAGAATAGTAAGAATATCTTATACATATGTCATTATTTGGTATTATACGAAGCTGGAAACGACTATACTTTCAATTTCGAACTAATAATTATACGGTGGTTAAGAAATACATTGGTAAATAAGCCTACAAAAAATACAATACATTATATTTTTTCGTATAATGGACGGCATGTATACCATGTGTATGCATGCATATATTATTTACTAGTCTGTATTACAATAGATATGCTTAACTACTCCCCATTCAAGGAAAATACTGTTCCGCACTTTTTTTTTTGATTGAAAAAATATCATTTTGTTTTGCCAAATGAAATATAGTTCAATCTAATCCTTTAGTTGGCACTAACTGGCAATAAAAGTCTTTTTGAGGGGAAGTGGGCCAAAAACATGCAATTGTGCATGTTTTCTTACAACTGCATTCTCGGAATTCAAAACTTGCAAGTCTAAGCACTCAAAAGCTTGAGTAGGACAATGGGCAAAGAATTTGTTCAAAATTATAATTGAGTGTAAACGAGATTTGAAAATGTGCTTTCCAAAAATTAGAATGCATAACCTGAAATTAGTCTTTGTACATGTCTTTAGGCTTGATTGTTACATCATACGAAAAGCGCATGTTGCCATGGTTGTTGGCTCTTATGATTTCCAACAGTTAAAAAAATTGGGTTTCATTGCCACTTACAAAGGATTAGTATTAAGCTATATATTTGACAAAACAAGATACCTTTAATCAAAAAACATACAAAATTAGTGCCGTATTTATTTTCTGGAATCGGGAGCAGAACCGACTTTCGTGTTCAAATGGAAAAGGAACTCGGTTGTTTTAGCATACTTGTTATTTAAAAATACTTTCATAGAATACTAGTAGATGAAATCTTGTTATTTTCTTGTCAGAATGATTCTGTAACTCATTTCAACTATAGGCCTACAGCCTATAAAGGATTGCGAAAAAAGATTTCATTTCAAATATTTGAAGATTAAAGATTAACAATTTTTATATTAAAGTTTAAATCCAATATTGAATTGTTCACTAACCACTCTTTTGCGGGATTTATTCCAAGTCTTGAAATGTATACATTACAGAGGTAGGCCTCTGTGATTTCAAATATAAAGTTTATGTGAAACATTATTTGCAAATTGGTAAAAAATATCAGTTGTAGAAAAAAATACGAAAGTTAATCGGAATCTAAGCCAATCCTGCATAATTTCCTTGATCATTGATAGTTAGTACACATACACAATTGGAAGACTCAATTATTGCCACGACAGTCAATTCTAAAGTTTGTCGGTGCATGTATCAAAAATTGATTTTGTTAAAACATTGCATGTTAATGTTGCACAAATGGTACAAACAATTTTTTTTAAAGTGAGTTACATGCATGCCGTTAATATTGATTCAACACAATTTTAAAGAGGCCTTTAGAGAATACGAGATTATTTACGACAAGATGTACGGTAACCTATTTTTGGATTGTGACTTCTGCAACAAATCCGATTATCCGTAACATATCAAATTTGCAATGACGAAATTATTGTAAGTTGCCACATAATTGATTTCACCTGTTGATTGAAACAAAATTTATAGTCTATACAAATTATGGTATAAAATTTAGTTTGGCAGTATATTGCTTGTTTTATGGAGGATGCAAATCCATTGTTATAGGCATACAATGTATCACGAACGTCGAACATGTGATACATTTAATAAGACACTATATATTGATATGCAGCAGCGTCATATATATATTGAAGGCTTTCAGTGACATGTTACCAAGTCAAAGAAGGAAGATAACATAACCTCCGAGCATCAAATCTATATCTGAAAAGCTACGCGAACTATAATTGACCAAACACATAATGTTGAAGCATAGAACGGTTGATCTTGATCATATTGATAGATCTTCTAAATTTGTTCAAAATGGAATGTTCATTTTTATGGAAGCCAAACGTCTCAAGGTATCATACATGTATAGACATTATCAGATCACGAACAGAGAGCACACGCAGACATAGACACCAGACCGAACTGATCACTCAAGTTCCACTCTTCAGCCAGGCTTCTGACTGATACTGCAACAATTATTTATACATCACGTACACAAACCACTGTGCATATACAGTAGCAACATTTTCACCAACACAACAAGGCATGCACTACGCACATGTACTGCAAAATATACATCACTGGCTATCCATGGTTTTATACAAAATACTTTTGGCCATCTTAGAAACATTTGGCACGGGCAGGATTAGTTTTTACAACATTTTGTTGTAACATATGAAACAAAACAAAAAAAACAACTAAAGCTTTCGATGTCGAGGACAAAATTAAGTTTTCGCAATATCTGTTGCTGTGGGTGAACTTCCGTTTGTCAAAACCACAGGTTTGGTTACTATGTCCTTCGATGTGCCGTTTGATGAAGCAGTCCCGTTAGATTCTCCGTTATAGTCTTTGGACAATCCGTTTGTAAATACCTTCTTTGATGCTCCATTACTAACAATCTTCTTTGATGATCCATTCGACAATTTGTTAGAGGGTCCTTTTGACAATTTCTTCCCACGTCCATTTGAAGCCATCTTGTTAGGTGATGCAGTAGACACACGTTCCTTAGAGGGGGCATTTACTCTATTTTCTTTCAGTGGTCTATTTGTTGCAACCAATTCCTTGGACTGACCATTGATACCAATCCCATTTGATGGTCCATTAATTAGACCTAACCCTTTCTTTAACTGGTGATCATGACCATTTGTTTTCACACATTGTTCGGGTGACTTTGGTTTATAAACATCTCCAGATGGTCCAGGTTTCGAGTCTGCAATAGCTGCAGCTTTTGTACCTTCTACCTTCTGCTTTTTGTTTGGTTCGTACACTCTGTATGTCAGTGGAAGTGGTTTCCTCTGAAAAATATTTTTAAAATACATATAAAGTGATAAGTATGAACATTTTCACTAAAAAATGCCACCTTTACAGTAGAATTTTACACAAATCTCCTTGTTAATCTTTGTAAGAAGCCTACTCACAATTCCAAGAAATTTACTTTTACTTACTACCAAGGAAACTCTTCAACGGAAAATGACCGGAAGATCGATATGAGAGATCAACTCATTATCACTGAAGAAAGTGTACCATACCATATGCGAAGTACAAGTTACAAGTAATTTTGTTTTTCCTTGTATGTATTTTATTTCATAAACAATGCTACATGTACTGTACCACCAGCACACGTAAACAGTCGTTTTAATTATCTCGTCTCCTTCCTCAGACATCTCATACCGCAAAATTTGCTTGATTTAAAATAAATTGCAGTTACAAAGAAAACAAAGCTACACACGTACCCTTCTCCAGTTAAATATGTAGGCTACATCCATGAGTGAGTAATGGTCATACAACGCCTCTTCCTCGTCATCTCTGTGCATCACCTCTATCTGCAGAAACATTAACGATGCCTTCACATTAGTCACAACTTATACTGCTATCAATGATGTGTTACGCCTAGCTGTTAACATTCATTTCATAACATCTAAAACTTGCGCTTTCAAAACTTGTGCATTTCGATCCGCAAGATGCCTTTGGTCGTGATGACCGGTCAATGGCCAGTACCTGACTACGAGGTGGGTATGTTAGCTTTCACACGCACAGATCAATGAATTTTCTGTAAGGACTCTCCATGATATTTCGTCACTCTGAACATGTGCACTTTAGTAGCGAGTCAACTTAGGTGTAATACACGTATACCCTAGGGGACACCCGAATTTACCTGTTAAAAATTGAACCCAAGTTTAACATTTTCGTCCATATAGCCGATTGCTTGAAAAAAGTCAGCACTTATGATTTGCCAATGTCAGTGCCTTTCACGTTAATTTCACTGTAATATGTATGAATGAAAGCACATGTAAAATATGTGTTTATGTTACGTTAATCATTCATGCGACTATATTCAATTGAGACAATTTGATTTACCTATTATTGTGTTTTTTGTAAGTTGTAGTGTGTTTATTGATAATGATTTCTTCATTTATGTTCTTGTTTCTACAACTCTTTAATTGTATCTCGTCAAAGGACAAAACTGTCAGTGTTTAATGCCATTGTACTACTACTAGTCGTAAGTATGAAACACCAGTAAGTATATCACTGACAATCATTACATACGATCATTTTGATACAAAAATATAAGTTAATTTTGATCGTTCATAGATATACACCCCACTGCATGTGACATTAAAAACTATAAGTGTTGTCCCCGCCCGGGTCCCCGCCAAACGAAGTTTGGAAAGCCTGGGTCTACAGATACGCCGCACTGCATTAAACATAAAACGTTTGAACCAAAATCAAGTTTATAACACGCTTATATTGTTTTTATTGTGTTTGCTGGAAAGTCAGTAGAATTGAAAAACAAAATTATGGTTTGTACACATGTATGTGTTTTAAATATACCGAGGCATACTATGAAAATGGATTCTCATACCCTGTATGTTGTTGGAAGACCAAACTTGTATCTGATGAACTTCTTGATGTGGACGATGCACACTGCCGCAGGACAACGCAAGTATCTTCTGTCAATTATCTTGTAAATTAAATATTAAAAACAACAAATTTAACATCACACATTATTCGTATTCGACATTTACTCTAAACATGAAAAACACTTTCTTCATACACACATCGTATTGTTGAAGCACTGCTTAGCATACAACTCTTGTGGTTAAAATAATGATGAAGAAGAAGTAGTAGAAGAGAAATAGAAAAGAAGAAGATGATGATGATGATGATGATGATGATGATGATGATGATGATGATGATGATGATGATGATGATGATGATGAATCAGTATCTGATGATCATTAAATGATCAAAGAAATCAATGAGCCTCCATCAAACCTAGCTCG
Organism: Amphiura filiformis; assembly: GCF_039555335.1. Classification (NCBI taxonomy): domain Eukaryota; kingdom Metazoa; phylum Echinodermata; class Ophiuroidea; order Amphilepidida; family Amphiuridae; genus Amphiura; species Amphiura filiformis. The sequence goes on along the minus strand of NC_092635.1, from coordinate 16,871,302 downwards.
AATTATCAATTTAAATCGCTTCCATATCTGCCTTTTTCTAGCTCTATAAGCAAACCATCTCTCACCTCCGCCGGTATCGTTCCGCCATTCAATCTTTTCTTGGAAGCATCCTCACTACTTGTGCTCGGTTGATCAATGTCCTCTACAGGTAAGTAGTACTCTAGCGATAGACTGATGTGTTCATCGTTACTCAGGATTGGAAGATCACCGACTTCCCCGCGCATTTCATTGGCGTTTGGTCCAGTTAAATTTTTACCTGAAAATAGAATAATGAAATTCACACGTTCGCTTACCAGTATACTTTTGAAGAACACACTACGAATTCGCATTTCCTTTCATTGATAGCAACTTTATTCGATATGAATGCGAGTTTATTGCGTTTACATCATTATAAGTTTCTTTTCAGTGTTTTCTGATATTGCTGCACTACAATTGTAAAATAAAACCATTTACGTTGCCTAATTTTCACACGTACTTCAATTCATATTTCATTGTAACATTCACTATTACGTTTCATTTTATACCATATTTAGTGAATCAGTATTTTGTTCGCATCACAGATTCTTCATTACCATGGACAATGAAAGATCAGTTTTCAGGTAAGTGCGTTTGTATCTTCCACAAGCTTTCTTCTTTCTTCCTTAATACCCTAGTGCACAGATCGCAAATGCACAGATCGCAAATCATGCAAATATAGGATCGGTTTCATTTACGTTTAAATCATGGTTATCTTCTCTGTCCTATACTTACAAATCTCAAACAATTGTGATAAGTATACATTGGAAATGCAACTGAATATGTTTTATGCTTGCGTAATAGTAAAAACATAAGGACACATCTAGGAGTTGCCTCTCGCGTGTATACCTAATCACGATATACCTATTATGGCCGGACTATTATGTCACAACTAAACAACTATTAGCAATTAAACATCTCGGTGATCTTACCTTCTTCTGGGTATTTTGCATAAAAGTCTCTCCTTCGTTTCATTTCATCTGAATTGAAAATAATAACGTAGTTAAACTAGATTTAATGAATTAAAAACATAATCAGCTATTCAGACTACGTCGCTACACGGTACCGTACAGAATTAATAGGTAATTATGAACGCATATAATGGAAATAACTAGTTTTTACAACTGCCATTATGTAAATTTTATGAAAATCATGATAAACAGAGATTTTAAACAGTGAAAATTTATGAAAATCACTTTTTTGTTCGATTTCGTCATTTTTGTTTTCCGATATGTTCATATTCAATAAAGAACCCCATATTCGATCATTTACCTTTAAAAAGGTTGGGAACCAACTTATATACGAGGTTTTGCTTGGTTTTGTCCGGTCTGAAAAAAAATAAGAACACATACATAAATGATATAATAGACATTGGAATCTTATTAGCGCTAAAATACAACTTTGCATTCATCAACTATTGTCAGATGAAAATATGAAAGAAAACACCTCGGAATGGTGCAATACATGTATGATTTCGAAGTTTTCACTGAAACATTGAGAAGTATAACGATCCACTTATGTCCTACATGTAATAACATACATGAACAAAATAATAAGCACCATACATAATACATTACATGTGGCATGCATATTATACAGTTAATTTTTGCATTAAAACATTTGGAAGGCTAATTTTCAGAAAATTATTCTTAAAACATTCTTAATAACACCTACATTTCCCTCCTATATATGAGTAACTTAAATTACTTAATACGTATCATTTTTTTGCCGAGCACCGATATGATACACTTTCTATACACTTTTTGTTTTCCTTACTTTATGATTTTACTTAAAATCAAGTGACACGTTGATTAAAACATATGTAATTAATATTACCTGATATTGTTCAATGGCTTGGTTTTGTGAATCGGTATATCACACACAGGGCATTTTTGGTTTCTCTGCTCCACGTAACGAAGGATGCACGTTCGGCAAACTGTGGAAAACAACAACAGTTACAACACCAATTACAACATTTTTCAAATAAGCAACAGCAGTAATAATAAAATATAAACGTTACCCCGCTACTTCAAACAAAACTGGGGGGTGTAAACCAGTAACATATGTGACGTGTCATGTCATAAGGAGACACTTTTGGGCAGGATCGTAAATGGAGAAATAGCCAAAAATCTGTCCCGGGTGATTTTTTCACAATTTGGGTTTGTTGCGAATTTGTGATGTTATTAATGTTAAAAATATTGTCTGATAGTTTCAGACCGGAATATAACTGGCATGTGGCATCTTGCATTTTTGAGACATTTTTCAAGGTAATTCCTACTCTCAACATTGTCAATAATATTTCTCAATTTCCAATTTTATAATACCATAACTTACGAACTCAATATCTTCGCTTAGGAATGTCCAATATTTCATTGGGAAAAACGGCGTTGTGGAGCAAAGTATCTCTAAGATATGTAAAAACCTAAAATTAATAACATGCCCAAAAGTGTCTCCTTTTGACATGACACGTCACATATTTGCTTTGCTTTATATATGAACAAAATCGATGACTAAATTTGAAAAGTAAACAATTATTACATATTTTGAATACATTTGTTTTATCGAGAATTTTTATAACACTGAGAGCTTTAATTCTGGAGTTAATTTAATTGGCTTTACAATACTTTTGGAAGTTCTTACATGAGTGAAGGCATTCCATGAGTGTAGACGCTTCGACCAGATAACCGCTGCAGAGGCCACATGTTAAATGCGGATTTAACTCCGTCAGTTTCAATCGTGTAGCTCGATGCATTGCTGTCGGGAAAAACATTAAAACCATTGGTTAATTTCAAGCGGCCGATTCGGACAACTATGTAACTTGCACTGATCATGCTGATGAGAAGTGTACTTATACGATACAATATTGCTTACTTGAGGAAATTCGTACAGATTGTTCATGTGAATAATATGAAGGCATAGGTGACAGGATTTAGCATGCAGATATGCTATTCCTCACTATACATGAGGCCTGAAATTGAATGGCATACCTATATCATCACCTTCCATGTAAACCTTTATTTAACAAGTTTCCCTGACGTTTGCCGTGAACTATTGCAGGAACCCGAACACAGTGCAGGAACTACAGGGTGTATCAAAATGATTGGTACCGACGACTTTTCATTTTTTACCGATTTCTTTTACTATTTTTTGTACCAGTTTGGGGTAAATCATTTACATATTTGTAATTATAGTAGTTTTATCTTCTCTAAAAATTTTAGATCATAAAGATAGCATTTTCTGTTCAGAAGTTACATGATTCTAAAGGAAAGTAGGTGTTTTACACTTTTCATCGTAACGCTGGATCAGTAGCGCAACGTTTTCAAAGCTCTATTTTACTACAAATACCTTGTGAGAATGATATGTTGAAAATCATGGAAATGTTTAATTTTTCCTTGCCTATTTCTTCATTCATAATGATATAAATGTTCTAATCAATATTTATTGGTTGAGAGTAATATTATTGACTTGAATAATTTAGGTGGGGTGGAATAGGTTTGTGTATCAACACCTTCCAGTGCGGTAATTTATATTGTAGTATTGAGATTACTATTAAGTAGATGGTGTGGCAGAATGGCTACAGACTGTTGGCAGTGTAGGTTAGGTTAGACCTGGTAAAAGTATTCCACAGTATTCCACACTTCAGCATGCATTCATAGTAAAGAATCGCTGGTTAACGCGAAGCTATGGAGAAGTGCAGAGAAGATTTTGAAGACAGTTTCCAAGCGCAAGGAGTATCTCATGGAAACATGCTATAACTATTGTTTCACAATTTGATATGGCCCGTTGCAGAACGGATTCATCCCAGGTGTTAAGTTCATTTAAAATAGGGCTTCACCTCACACTGCCAGGGTGGTAAGGCAGGGACTTCGGGATCTTTCTTTCTAAAAGCATGTGTAAAGCAATTTTTGTTATGTAGACTGAGGTGAGATATTGAAGAGCATGTATGCAATAAATAGTTCAAACAGTGAACCGATTCATCTTGTGTTGTGTAAGTAAAACCATAATTACGTCAATCTTCGTTTAAATGACAATAGCTCCCAGATGCATCAACCTATCATCTCCAGATTATTAGATCAATAAGTTAACATATGCCCCTTTCTATTTATAGTACAAAAACTATATTAATTAGCAATTTTATATTTTTGATATATTTTTGAAAATGTCACATAGCCCGGTACCAATCATTTTGATACACCCTGTATATCATATTTTCGCTCGTTTAGGTTGACCTGAGTGGACACGTCTTTACGATACTATACTTTGAATGCCGAGGCATGAACATGACTAAGGATCAAACAAGCTGCCATGTATGATGATGAGTAGGCCTATAAAAAAGAATCCAGCTGTACGATTGTCCGCTTGCCATGCTTGTAGTGAGGAGGTAAACAAATTCGAACGGATCTATAGAGAATCTAGGCACTTCCTTTGGTAGATCAGATGGAAAAATCTTGTAGGCTATACACGTAGGCCTGTACCTCTAGGTTCACATTATTGAAGGATGGTAAGTAGGCCTAAATCGATATCCTATACTTGTACATCTTTATACACAAATTATGTTGTTTGCTGTGTACCGATGTGCGTATTAAAAGTAAATTAAAAATTCGTTTCACGTCACCACTTGTTTGGAAAAGTGAGGAAGGAGGGAGGTTTAATTTTTGTTTGTTTTTTTTGTTGCTAAATTGACAAAATATAGCAAGACAATTGACAGAACTTTTCAGCATCCGCCAGGAAAACAATGAAGCCCTTTTTCATCCCTATGAGAACTACCTGCCTATTCGTCAAAAAGAAGTTTTCATTATCAATTGGACCAATCAGCAACATTGTCAGAATAATTTCACCACGCAAATAAAATGGGGTGAATTATTTGAGAAGCTCCATTCTGATTGGTGATTAAAGTGAAGATATCACGTAATTGACCAATCAGAGGCAATATTAGATCGGCAGGTAGTGCTCAGGGGGTTACAATTATGAGGGCAGGGTTAGATTACCTCAGTCCCACAAAATCACTTGCAAGTGATTTACGCTGACTAAACTTGTTTATCAGCATTAACATTTTTAACATTTTAAAAACTACGGCCTATTTCAAAATATGAAAATTGACAAATAAAAATATATGGACTAATCCCAGCGAAACGAATTGACTTTTTATTTCGCCCAACTTCTTTGGGCATATAAAAAAATATAATCATAAATTCATTGTTTTTATTATGAAGTTTCGTATAGAGTCCTATACATGATATTTTTGGTAAAATTACCCTTCAGTAGAAATGGGTAGGCATATCCGTCGAAAAATTATCCAATTCTAAAACAGCACTTGACTTAGCGCAGAAAGTCCTGGAAGCCGACTGGCCGAGCAAGACTAAGTTCGGATTCTATGTTTTAGGTAGGCCTATATTCAACAGGGATAATGTTCGATATTACCAAAAAAAACCACTGCCAATAATTTGATAAACGTACTATAGGCCTATTTCATCGCGAACTTTTGACCACCTCGATGGCTGCCCTGATTTTTTATCAAGGGCATGCAGAACGGGGGTCAAAACTGGAAACCTTCAATAAATAATTGAATTTAGAACTATTATATGCCCCTTTACCTATTCACACCAAAGATCACAACACACTAAACAAAACACAGATCACGGTGTTTGGGGAAAATAACGAGAAAAACCCCGAATTTTAGCCTTGTACCGAAATTGCGGGGTACGAATTTTGCGACATTACTACATTTCATAGCATTTCCCCTATAGGCCAACCCAGGCCAACAGAACACAACACAAGATAGATCACCTTTATTTTAGAAACTCATTTTTCCAAGTCACACGAAAAACACAAATTATCTTTGCTTCTTAAGCAAATTGAACGTAATAGAAGCAAAGTTTAAAATCCATAACTTGTTTCAGTACAAGTTTCTTTGACGAAAGCTCTGAAAATAACGAGAAAATCGAGAAACCTGGAGCACTTTTACGACCGTTCTGCCCAGCAACTATGCAAGAACTGCACGTAGCCATTTTGAAACAACATGCCATATTCAAGATCATGACACCACAAAAATCACCGTAAATTTCGATATTTTCAAGCTTACTGCCACTACAATCTTACGAAATCAAGCACTAGAATATATAAAGATTCGAATTTACCTGTTTATAAGGCACGAAATTGGTTTAATTTCAACACAGGAGCGAAAAACGGAGCCACTTTTACTCGACATAAGTTAATGTCGGGTTACGTATAGCGTTTATATCAGCGTAGCATGTGCATTCAATGCAGCCGTGTCTGCCCGTTGTGTGTGTGCTAAATGTGTACGTGTGTTGTTGTTGTGGGGTTGTTGATGTGGCGGGCGATGATGGCGTATGGCTTATATAGGTCACGTGATGGGCTTTCCCGTTGTTTGGAGTCCGGGTTGTGGAGTTGACAGGATGACAATGCATGATAGCTCACAGTTTTATAGGCCAGCTTTGTGATGTTCTGATGTGAATATGTGGTAGATCCTGGACTCCTGGTGGTATCGCTCCTTTTTTGTTTACAGCGATTCAAATTTTCTTAACTAGGCCTATGGTTTTTTTTATTAGGCCTAAAGAGAAATGATCTTTTTTGGTAGAATAGGGAAAAAGAAAATAACTATAGCAGGTATACATTAAAAAAATATAGGCCTAAAGAGCTAAAGACTGTCACTAGCGAGGAAAATCTGAAGAAAAAAAAATTAAAGATGGGTGACCTGATCGACAGCATCATCCCCCCCCACTTTATTCCGGGAAATTTTAGCATCAGAAGAAAGCAAAACGTCTAGTGCCATTTACCTCAAATTTGATATTGAATTTGATAAACCTGACCACCTTTAGGCCCTAAATATCTGATGATTTCATTGATTTGGTTCTGTCATATTTCACTAAGCATGCTAAGTGATGCATGGAAATGGCGTATCGTTTGTTAGTGCGGGGCCTGTACAAAAAGATGAGTTTATGTTTGGCAGGGGAAAGGAGCAGAAAAGAAGAGAGTTAGGCTATATAGGCCTAATTTGATAGTAAAAATGTCATAATAAAAGTCACACTTTCCAGTCATAGTAAAAGTCACGCTGTTCATGAGACCTATTTGTCATGGCCAATAAGTACAATGGAAGTAAAATAAAATTATTGGTCATCATGTAGATACCAGGCCTAAAATACTACGGGCTTCGAAAAAATGAAATTAAGGCCAAAAAAAAAAAAAGGTTTGCCTCAAAGCTTGCGCCCGCATTTGTAAAATCGTGCGATTTGAAAAACTTTTTTTTTTAGTTTAGTTTTTTTCCGGAAAATTTGACGAAAATCAGATTTGTTTTCTCAAAATACCATAAAAATACCGAGTCGGGAATGAAAAAATATCGCATTTCGCATTTGTTTTCAAACCACTCGTGATCGCGTGAGCTTTGAGACAAAACCTTTTTTTTTTTTTTGGCCTAATACTAGTTATTCAGTAGTGAGAAAGAAAGAAAGAAAGAAGTAAAGAAAGAAAGAAGAAAAGAAAGACAGACAATTCTGGGAAGTCAGTATCAAGAGTAGGCCTATATATTTACAGAAACAAAGGATACGACTATATGTAGTTAAGCTGTTTTCAAATGAAATTTAGGTTGGCAATAAGCTTTGAGGGCCTATATTATACGGTAGTATGAGGGAAAAAGTGTTGCACATTTTAAACATAGAACATGCGAAATCATGTTGATACCGTTTATGCTACATCATCAACAAGCTACTCAGTGTTGCTTTATATAATTTCTCGATCCCTGTAATTCCAAGCGGACTTATTTTCGGAATAAATTTCATGGTATTGATTTTCCGAAGTCGATGTGCAATTTATTTTTGAATACAGCAGATACAGCAGATATATTAGAACTTTTATATATTTACCCAAACAATAATACATAAACGTGATAATGTTGTAGGCCTATTTTACAATTGGGAATAGCGGCATTATATCGCTATGGGTTTTTCCTTTGCTTTAAGGGATCTAAAATGAGCGTTTATTGTGTTTCGACAGTATTTTTTGTGGGACATGAGAGCACCTCGGACCTATCGAATTGCATTCTGAATACGAAGCATGTCTTTCTGATATCAAATAATTTTCATTTTTGAAAATCACAATATAATACAAATATAAAAATTTGATATTTTTCAAATTTTTGATATATAACAGTCCTCGAAGTAAATTATATAAATCTAATGATATATTCTTAAAGTGTATGTAGCAGGAGGAAAAGCCGACGGTCAATTGAACATTTTGACCTTTCATATTGAAGATATAGATGTTTTTCCCCAAAAGACCTAATTTTTTTTGGTGTTTTGGGGAAAAAAAATCCATATCTTCAATACGAAAGGTCAAAATTTTCAATTGATCGTCGGCTTTTCATCCCACCTACATACACTTTAAGTATAAATCATCAGATTTATCAAGTTTACTTCAAGTACTGTTAAATATCAAAAATATCAATTTTTAATGATTTGCCATAAAATGTGTATTAAATTGCGAATTTCAAAAATCAAAATTATTTGATATCAGAATGACATTCTTCGTATTCAGAATGCAATTCGATATGTCTGATGTGCTCTGATGTCCCAAAATAAATACTGTCCAAACGTTCATACCCCAGCCCTTAAGGGGTACTACACTCTCAGAACATTGGTTAAAAATTTTAACCAACTTGGTTAAAATTTTAACCAACCATGTATTTACAGGTGAACAGCCCAACAGTTGGTTATATTGTTAACCAACCTGGGTTGGTTAACAATATAACCACAGGTTGGTTAAAAACATTGACCAACTACTGGTTAACATTACGGTAACCAACCAGTTGGGCAAAGCATGTTGGGCAAAATATAACCAATAGTTGGTTAAACACTATGCATGGGAAGTTCATTTCATTGTTCATATTTTAACCAATTGGAGACATTTGAAGGTAGAAAATTATATTATAAACATTTTATCGGGTATAACACTTAGTTTAAGTGTGTGCGAGGCCAGACTGTGAGCAAGACTTACGATGCTTTATCAACGACAGCTACCACCACAACCGGTAAGCTTAAGCTTACCGGTTGTTGTGGTAGTTGTCGTCGATAAAGCATCGTAAGTCTTACTCACAGTCTCGGCCTCGCACACACTTAAACTAAGTGTTATACCCGATGAAATGATATACTTTATAATATAATTTCCTACCTTCAAATGTCTCCAACAGATCTTGAAGACCCCGATCCACAGCTTTGCAGCAAGCCACTCATATCGGCCATCTTGTTTTCTGAAATGCATTTTTGCCCAACACAATGACCAATCACAGTTCGCAAAGGAACACCATGTGACCATGGTTGGGCAAAACCATACTTTGCCCAACTTTATTGGCGGGAAAAGGATGTTTTTTACCAAGGTTGGTTAACTTTTAACCAACATTGTGTAAATACCATATTGACAGGTTTGACCAACCATGTATTAAACTGTATTTTGACCAACTTCAAGAATCTTAACCATTGTTGGGCATTTTTTAACCAACTGTTTTCTGCCCATTCATTTTTTATCCAATGTTCTGAGAGTGTACACCCCTCGATAAATGTGTGTCTATTTTTGCATTTTTCTCAAAAACCAATAACACAATGGTAACAAAAGTTATGTATGGGCAAGGAATCCAATTACTACACTGGAATTTCAGTGACCCAAGACAAGTGGTTTATTATTTATGATAACAGATAAGGTATACCGCTAGCATGTACCTCGTTTCCCATCATATATACTGAACCGCTTGTCTTGAGTCAATGAAATTTCAGTGTAGTAATTGGATTCCTTGCCCCAATAATGTACATAATTTTTATTACCAGTGTGTTATTATTTTTTGAGAAAAATGCAAAAATAGTCACAAATTTACCACAGGGGTGTAGTACCCCCTTATATAAACCTATATCTTGAATGTTTGATTTATTATGTTTATTGTCACTTTTATATGGTGAATTGTTACTCTTTCACTGTCATCTTCTTTTCCTCTCCTTTGTGTATATTCTAATTGATATTCTTCATTTACTTCTTCTTTCACTTTCTCCTTTCCTTTCTTCTTTCTTCTTCTTCATCTTCCTTTGTTTTTATACCTTATAGCCTATATCTCAAATTTACAAGTTATTAAAAGCCATTCACATTTAATACAATAGGGGTATATCAAGAAATATCTTTCAAGTTTTTTAAAACCATAAATAGACAATTAAATGACTCGCGCATGGTTAAGCATGTTAAGTGTAATAATCATGGCAAAAGACTTCACCAATTTTATAAAGATATTATACTAAACAACCTCGTAGTTGTAATATAAGGTTTAAAAATAGAGCGAGGCGCTCTTCATTTAAGCAATTCAACGAGGATTATAAAATATTGAATGCAAAATAATTATCTGATAATCTCGATTATGTCAGCTTGAAAGACCAAAAGAAATCAATGATAACAATTTAATACCGATATTTCAATTAATTATTTACAATAAATCAGCATTATTCAACTAAGAGAAAAGATGTAGCAGAGTAATGTTTGCAATGCATGATATATGAGATGTCATTGAAAGACAAATACTATCTGTCTCGCGTCAGATATAATGTTTTCTCAACAACTGAATACAGAAAACAGGAACGTTGATCATTTTAATCAGTGATAATGTAAAAATAAATGAAAGACGTTATTAAGCAAGTGTATAATTGAGTTATTATTCAACTCAGGATGGCATTCACTTGACCAAGGTGAGATGGACAATATAATCATGATAATGCAGAAAAGACGGTCAGTATGATACATGTTAGTAAGATATTTTTACTACATCACGTATTAGCTTGCAAAACGGCGTTCTAGAAAGTAGGCATATAAAAATTTGTTAACAGGATGCATGAACTCTCGAGCCATATCATACATAATTTTGATCATAAAAGATTTAAATTTCAACATTCAATATATGCCGGTCCACAGAAAAAGCGCCTCACCCATTATTTACTATACCGCGCATTATTTGGGTGTAAGGGATTAACAGAAATATCACATTGATTGACTAACAATAATGACACTTTAGGGTTAACAAGGTATTGTTGGTCGAAGCAGCCAAAAATCTAAATCATTATAACACATTGGTGTTTTGCAGAAGTTCATTCTACAAATTATATACTTTGAAAACTTGCTTGAGTTATTGTTGTTAATGAGTTATGTACGTTTCACAAAGGTGATGTTGTTTCAGCCCTCTTTACAACATTTAACTCAAGAACTAACCGGACCTACAAAAGTAAATCTGTGATATACAAAAGTATATCTGTGGTATATCTGTGAGATAGTGTAACTGCTCTTTTCAAATTGGAATCATGTATTGCTGAAATCAAGAATTGGATGAATTTTAAATAAGCTTAAACTGAATGAAGATAAAACCGAATTCTTTGTTGCTAGCTCTGCATATAATTTGAAATATATATATGAACCAACTCTTAACGTGTGTGGAGCAATTATCAAACCATCTGATTCTGTACGCAACCTTGGAGTTCTTTTTGATTCAACCATGTCTATGTCATCTCAAATATCTGCTGTCTCTCGCTCTTTAAATTATCATCTTCGTAATATAGGACGCATTCGCTGTTATATTGATAAAGATACTTGCAACCATGCTGTCCGCTCACTTGTTATTTCTCGAATTGATTATTGTAACTCTTTATTATATGGAACAACTGTAAAAAAAACCACAAAAACTACAAAAGATACAAAACAGAGCTGCCAGACTTCTTTTCAAGGCAAACCGTATGGAACACACCACTCCTCTGCTGAAAGAGCTTCACTGGCTTCCAGTAAATGAGCGTATTACCTACAAACTACTCACATTCGCTTATAAAAGTAGACATGAAACAACACCACTGTACATACAAAATCTCCTAAAATCTCACACATTTTCTGATGGTATGTTCCTACGATCACATGCTGATGGCAGTCTGCTTGAATGGAAAAGAACTCACACAACATATGGGAATAATGCCTTCTGCAATTCTGTGCCAGCTCTATGGAACAAATTACCTGTAAAACTTCGTACTTCACCAGAGGATGATTTAAGCACTTCCCAGCAAGTCTTGCAGTTAGCACAGCTGTGTGAGTGAACATGACACCACTGCCCGCCCACTGCATAACTTCACATAGTCTGGCCACTTTTAAATCTAATCTGACAATCTATTTGTTTCCAAACTAAGTTTTTTTATTTTTAATTAAGTTGTACATTTTACTGTAGCCTAAGATGTAGTGTAAGTTGTACTTTTAAGATCATTGTAAAGCGCTTTGTTCATACTTATGCTAAGGCGCTATATAAATTCCGTTTATTGTATTGTATTGTATTGTATTATATTGTATTGATAATTTGAATTCTACACTTCACAACACTAATTGCTATGAAATGATCAATGCAATTTTGCCAAAGCTCACTACCATTCGCAAGATGCTGTAAACGACCAAATCGCAACAGTTTGAAATAGTTGCTAACCTTAGGGGGTACTATACACCCATTGCATTGTTTGTGTGTGTGTTTTGGGTTTTGTGGGGTTTTTTTGCATTTTGTGAAGAAATGAGAAAAAAAAAATGAAGGGTCAAATCTTCTCGTTCTATTGATGGCATCGGTATCAATGTAGCTTACATACTTTTAAACATGTTAAAGGTAGAAGCCAAAAGGTGGTACATCACTTATGTTTTAAATTCACTTCATTTTGAAAATCTTTTCTATCAACGGATTTCGTTAACATAATGTGTTGCTAACCCCAGCAAACACAAAACGTTTTCGACATCATTCGCAAAAGGTTATAAAAGGTTGTCAGAAAACGTTTAAATGTCGGGTTATATAAAGGGTATATTAATGGTATAAAACGTTTTCATAACATTAAATAACATTTGTTGGTAATTTACTGCACAGCCAACACAAATGTTTTACAGAAAACATTTAAATGTCGGGTAAAACGTTTTAATAACATTCCAAAAACATTTTTGAAAACTTTGTACAATTCATTCTAAACAGAATGTTATTTTGGGGTTGAAAAAATATTTTGCGAAAAATGTTTTCCCAAAATATTTACAATAACGTTTTAAAAATGTTTTCACGACCTTTATATAACCCGACATTTAAATGTTATTAAAATGTTTTGTAAAAAATATTTTAAGAACATTTCTGTGTTTGCTGGGTGCAAATTATTTTAACATAATGTTATTTAAGTGTTGACAAAATATTTGGCCAAAAATGTTTGCAAAAATAGTTTACAATGACATTTCGAAAACATTTTAAAAATATTGTTGTAGTGTGTTTTCATACAAAACGTTTAACGATTTCATGACCTTTATATAACCCGACATTTTGATGTTATTAAAACGTTTTTACCTAAACCAAAACCCAAAATATAACTTATTTAAAACGTTTTAAAAAACGTTTTTGTGTTTGCTGGGACGGCATTAGAGAAATAATGTTGATATGTAAAATGGGAATAAGTGCATGGTTCTTGATGACTTCATGAACTTGGTGATCAACAAACGAACTGGTTAAAATGCTTCTATTTTCAATTGAGTTGAGCTATATTTTGTATTTTTAACTAGCGACATTATTTCACTGAAACCTAATTAAGCCATAGGAAAAATGTTTCCACAACCAAACTACAGTTATGTTGAAAAAAATTACATTTCTCTTTCATACCATCAGATTAGGTAGTTTTTCATAAGCTTTTTTTTTTTTGGTACCACTTTTACTTTTGTTTGTCCAATCCATTTCAACTAGACAATCTAAATTGTACTCACCATCCATTCCCAAGAAATGTTATTCTATCCATCATATATAGCATTATATATCCAGTAAAAGACAAACTAGATAAAATATCAAAATTGATGCTTCATTAATGCTATGTTGATATATCACATGCACATGTTGTTCAAAATGGATGCCTAAATTTGACCTCAACCAGGTGACCTATAACCTGACCTATGATGACCTATAGCCTTATAGAAATCTCTTTTCCAAACAACACATGATAGAGGCTACATAGTATTTAATTTGCTATCATTGTGGAAGAAATATTTTAGCATGCCTGGTTGAGCACAGTCTGAAGATGGTATACCGGTAACAAAAGATATAATTTATTCTATTCAAATACTCTCCTTGAATATTTTATTTTATTTATTTATTCCAACATAGGCCTACGCTTTTAAATCAGCGGCACACGCCTACCCGGCGGTGCGTTCACACACAAAGCAACAAAATTACATAGTTCTACACATGTAAGCCTACTGAAGTAAAATTACATAAACATGATAAAGGAGAATAATTAGAAAAACTACACATCCCCCTTACATCCCTATTAAAAAATAGAATAAATTATGTTTTGTTATGAATATGAGGCACACATCTGAGTTACTATAATCCCATGGTAACAGGTAAACAAAAAAGTACATACTGCAGTTACTGACCGTTTTCCTATACACAATACACAGTGCTCTCACCATTGACGCGCGACCTTTACCATTATAGTGTATGTTAGAAGTATAGGCATTTGCCTAGTTAACATCACTGTGTGAAAAATAACCGGCCAATATTTAAAGTATTCTCCAAACTTCTAGCAAATATATTTCTCTAACATGACCTAAAATTACAGCTAGGTTAGATGTTCAGAAATAGTCGCACTTTGGTAAAATATGAGTGAGGGCAAGGCATAGCTAGCCAACTCCCCGTGTTAATTGAATGGAGGTTTGACCGAAAATATTGGTAACGGACCGCTCACTTCTGAAGGATGCCAAACTAGGTGTTTGGAAGTATTCGCACTTTTGTGTTTTAGGAAGGATATGTAAACGACAGATAACACCAAAAAATATGAAGAAATTATTTCCAAACCGTGTTAAGTCAACAATCATTATGTTGCTCATTTTCAAGAATGCTGGTTAACAATAAGCAGAGTATTGTCTCATTTCGTGAACAAAGGCCCACATACCAATGTTACCTTGCGTTTCTTTTATAATCGGTTACCCAACTGAAACTATAATACCAGCTCATTGCGATACCGCACAGATAAAACAGAAACATGTGTACAACCAGAGTAGACGCATCATGATATAGGGCAAAAATGATATACTAAAACGGTTTTAAAACACTTTGTTGGTAGGGGTATTTTATAAGTTCAGGACATGAGGTGATGAACATATTTATGTACTTCATAAATTTGCAAGAAAAAAATGAACAGGGGTACTGATGAAAATCATGGTATTACACTACCCCCTTAATGTGAAGGGATTTATGTTATATTTGACGGGTTCTATTTGCCTATATCTCAAATCAAAAAATTTGATACATCGCTTTTGCATCTTAACTTTTCAGGATTGAACCATAGATTATCAAAACCTCCTGGCACTTGAAAATGCGTCGAAAAATACGGCTATATAATCTTCATTTGAAGATTCGATTCTTGAACGCAAAAGTACGCAATTCAACAGGAGTACACATGTACCCCATCTTCCGCAGCAAATTGTTTGCGGTATGTCTTTCATGTATAGCTGTCCTCAAAATAATACTAATAATGTAGTCTTAGAGCAAATTATATGAAGGTTTAAAAGATATGGTCGAACTACAAGCTTATTACAAGGTGTCTGCCGCCATAAGAAATTATTTCAATACTATTGAATGTAGTTTCTCGTACCCTTTCTACAAACTCGATGCAAATCGTTATTAAACTTACTATTTTACACATCCATGACATCTATGACAAAGGATAATGAGTAATCTCCGATAAAGTGGAAGAGGTGGCAAAAGCTATAATGTATTATGTAGAAGTTAGAACTAAATACAATGGAATTTATTAAAATTTTCAATATAGCAGAGACCGTGATTATAGCGACTTTTCGAAGGTGATTATAGCGACTTTTCGAAGGTGATTATAGCGACTTTTCGAAGGTGGAGTTATTGCATTTAGCTCTCGAGCCTATCGGCTCTCGAGCTAAATGCAATAACTCCACGGCGCGTGCGATTATCTTGACTAATGCATTGCACTCAGTTCGGCATTATCCTTTATCATAATGTACTTGTACATTTCCTGCCTATTTATATTTCCAAATCATAAACCATGTAATGCTTGCATCGAGAATATAAGCGCTCTAATGATTAATCTTTCACACTATTGTTAAAAATCTTTCATACGCTACACAAAGTTTAAAAAACACCTTTAGACATGTGTCTTGCGCACTGACCCATGAATAGCAAATCGAGCCTTCATTTTGGGCTTAAATAGGCTGAAATATCAGAAAAACCGGAACAAAATATGTTCGACCCCTCTAAATTTTACTGGACTATTATACTCATTTACTTATTACAAAATATGAAAATGCCATAACTCATCCTAATGAAATGCTATCTATTATTAATCTACCTGCCTGCATGATGTGATACATAATCGTACTTGGCAAATCATGTTGATCAATTATGCGCTGCTCATCTTTGTGTTATAAATCTCGGAACCTTATCTCATCTCACCAGTACCAAAGATATAGTATCTTTGATGTCGTCACCTGTATGAGGAATCTGGAATCGCATCATCTTGAAACAATGGATATGTGCTTGAAATAAAGTCCATATTGAAACCCACCTACCTCGGGTGTTTTACGCTGTATTTTTTTAAAGTGACCCTATAAACTCAAGCAGCAATTTTCTGTTAACTTCCTATCGTTTCCTCCTCACTGATGAGTTTAGTAATGGTGCACCTCCAGCTTGTGTAAATGGGTGCTTCAAAAATGAATTTCATTTCATATCTCTGTGTTCTTTTGTCATGGATTTCGTATAATAATAATATAAACATGTTAAACTGGAAAGGAAAAGAAAAGACTGAACCGATTCTATTACGCCGACAGATTCTTTTCCTTTCCAGTTTAACATGTTTGTATTATTATTATACGAAATCACACATTATGTCTTTGTTAAGATTATGTTAGTGTTACGCATAATGGAGATTTCTACAATCTAACTACACTAATTTGTGTACACGTACTAAATAATTTATCAAAACATGCAATATCAAGAAATCATAATTTCAAAATGTATCAATTTACATTTTCTTTGTATCTCATTGTTTTTATCAATAATCAAGATAGTTAATGAGCTCAAATGACTGGAAAAGCTCATTAATATGTCTTTTTTTTACCAAAATATTGCTAAAAACTCATGCATAAATATTCAAGGTACTTTTATTTTGTATAATTTTGTCTTCAAACTGGGTCAAGGTGTTTTTATGTTAGTAATATATTACCTAATTTGTACTTAATTAGCCCGTTATTCGCTCATGAATCATACCAATTATTCAAATAAGAGAGCGGCTAGACAATATAATACATTAGAACATCGTGAGAAACACTTTGACCAAGTTTCAAGGCAAAACATGCAAAATAAAAGTACCCTGAACATTTATGCATTATTTTTATTTTTATTGTATTCTTTATAGTCCTTATTTTGGCCGGGGAAACTCCATCAGTGCTAGCACTGTTTCTCTGGGGTGCCCAGGGGTCATCAAAATTCTTTTAAAACAAGCACATTAAAATTAAAATATAGAGACAACATAGAATTGCACATACAATAATACCAGGTGCCCCCCCCCCAAAAAAAAGGTTACATGTAGATTTTTTGAAAATAATCTAAGTTAATGTTAACAAATGTAAATGTCCTTTTCATGAAATAATCTATGTACCCTCTGCAAGTACCCCTGTGAAAGTCAAGTTCACAACTTGTTAAAGTGAGACATAGTGTACAAGAACCAGGCCCGTCGGAAGCAAATTAAAAGTGGTACGGCCTACATTGGGGGTCTGGCGGGGTTTGAAGGGGAAGAGCCCCTCATGGGGGTTCAAGGGGGCGAAGCCCCCTGGAAGCCCAAGCACTTTTGAAAATGAAAAGTACAATTTCAACGGTAAGTTAATATGATTAAACTTCAAAACTAGACATTCAAAATAAATGATCAACCATAAAACCAGTAGCGGATCCAGAGCAGTCAGAAGGGGGGGGGGGGCAATTTTAGAAAAATATAAAAAGAAAAAAAATAGCGGCCATTCTGTCGTGCTTGCTTGCGCGACGCAGGGGTTGAAGTTAGAAACTTTTGGAAATAAAAGACCCAATTGAAGCCATATGGTGGACCATTTTGTCACTATTATTGTGTAAAAATTTGCGAAAAAAACAGCCCAGTTGAAGCCATTCGTAGACAGGTTTTGACTTTTATTGTAGGCTATTAATTATTGCTTTATAATAACTATAAAGTTGCGTCTCGCAGGGGGTGTCTGAGGGGTGATGTGCCCCCTTAGAAGTTATAAACTTTTGGAAAATGAAGACCCAACTGAAGCCATTTGGTGGACCATTTTGTCACCATGGTCACCAGTATTGTGTATAATTTTAGTTTGGAAAAGCCTAAAATTTGCCAAAAACGGCCCAGTTGAAGCCATTCGTGGACAGGTTTTGACTTTTATTATTAATTATAAAGGGGGGGAAGTGAGAAACTTTTGCAAAATGAAGACCTAATTGAAGGCATTTGGTGGACCATTTTGTCGCTATTATTGTGTAAAATTTTAGTTTGAAAAAGCCGAAAAAATTTAATTTTCTTTTTTTAGGCTGAAAAGTGGTACGGCCATGGCCGTACCGGCCGTAGCGGTTCCGACGGGCCTGACAAGAACAAAGGTAGAAGAATACCGTGAAGAAGAAGAAAGACGACAAGAAAGGGGAAGTAGAGCCAGAATACCAATTGGAATAAAAACAGAGAACAAAGGAGAGGAAAAGAAGACGACAGTGAAAGACTATCACTATGGTAACAACTCACCATTTATAAGAGTGACAATAAACATAATAAATCAATAGGTTAGGCATGGGATGGGAAAACCCCATAGCGATAATGCAAGTAACTGAAATACAACATTATCACATTGTTTGGGTAAATAATATGAAAGTTCTATTATACCATTTGCCTGCTGTATTCAAAAATTAGTTGTACATCGACTTCGTAAAATCAATCATGATTGTCACAGTGATTTTCAGAATGCAATTTACTCCAAAAATAATTCCGCGGGGAATTACATGGATGCGAAATCCTGTTTCAGTTTTAAACTGCATGGCGTTGTTAACATCACAGCCAAAGACATGCGTTCAAAACGTCTCATCTTCCGGGCAAGCAGACGTGAGAACACTCAAGAGTTGCACTGTTTGCCGGTCAAACAGCGAATCATGTTTAAGATCATCCTGTTTGTTTACAAGTGCCAGAACAATTTAGCCCCACTTACCTTACTGAACACCTTCATAATTTACATTCCGTCTGTCAACCTGCGTTCCGGACACGATCCACCTCGTCTCGTCAACCGAACCTTCACTGCTCAAGGGATCGTGCCTTCACAAATGCTGCCCCAATGATATGGAACACTTTATCAGTTGTTATTAGAAACTCTATACCACCATGACCACAGTTGCTTCTTTCAAGAGCCAAACAAAAACTCATTTATTCCCAGACTAATTTTTCCCTCGTGTTTCATGCTGCTTTGTTTGTTTGTTAATTTGTAATGTAAGATCAGTAGTTTTTTATTGCGGATATTAGCTTGCAAAACGGCGTTCTGAATAGAATAATAAAATTGTTTGCATGATGCATGAGCTCTCTTGACATTTTCATGCATGATTAAGGGATCTGGAATGAGCGTTTTGAGCGTTTCGACAGTATTTTTTGTGGGACACGAGAGCACATCAGACATATCGAATTGCATTCTGAATACGAAGAATGTCTTTCTGGTATCAAATAATTTTCATTTTTTGAAATTCACGATATAATACAAATTTTATGACAAATTATTAAAATTTGATATTGTTCACATTTTTGATATATAACAGTCCTCGAAGTAAATTTTATAAATCTAATGACATATTCTTAAAGTGTATGTAGCTGGGAGGAAAAGCCGACGATCAATTGAACATTTTGACCTTTCATATTGAAGATATGGATTTTTTTCCCAAAAAGACCTAATTTTTTTGGTGTTTTGGGAAAAAATCCATATCTTTAATACGAAAGGTCAAAATTTTCAATTGATCATCAGTTTTTCATCCCACCTACATACACCTTAAATATAAATCATCAGATTTATAAAATTTACTTCGAGTTTTCTACTGTTAAATATCAAAAATATCAATTTTTAATCATTTGCCATAAAATGTGTATTACATTGCGAATTTCAAAAAATCAAAATTATTTGATATCAGGAGGACATTCTTCGTATTCAGAATGCAATTCGATATGTCTGGTGTGCTCTAATGTCCCACAATTACTCCAAACGTTCATACCCCACCCCTTAAGATTTTAGTTTTGCATTAAAAACATCACAACGCCTGGTATAATATCACTTTTTTTGGTTCAGTTGGAGTCAAAGTGTCATCATATGATCTTTTTGTAGTCTTAAAAATTTTGATGATAATGAGTTAAATGCAAAATACAGTGACGTTGGCAATGAGATATATATTATCGAACAGAAATGAAAACGAACGTTTGATGAAAATTTAAATATTATTGATGTTTGCCTTTATTTGAAGATGAAATTCAACCCAAATGCGCAGTTACAATGAACTTGAATTGAATAGACATCCACACATACAAATGTATACACGATGCAAAGAGCAACACGTTGTATTTTAGCATGGTTGTGCTGAACGATCACGTTGAATGGGAATGTGCATGAATTCCGGGATGAAGCAGCGTCAATATGAAATCTCTTTCAATTGCGTCTGATGTCAGAACCAGAATCCACTTCTTTCTATTTCTATACAAATACTCAGTAAAGTTGCCGAAGCAATATCACGCTGAGAAGTGGCACTGGATGAAAAACAAATACTACACTACAAAACTACAATCTAAAATTACCTTACTCTACACCCTTAGATCTACAAGTGCATTTTTGAAACCATTGATATTTTGAATATTGAGTATTGAAGTTGGCAATGAATTCCAGTCTACTAGAATGGTGCGTGGGTAAAAACTGAATTTGTAAGCATTGCTTTTGGGTCCCATGACTCTGAACTTGGCCGGATGATATCATCGGGTTTGGGATGCTGTCTGATTCTGAACATAATCCGGTATGGGAATGGCAATGAGACCTTGTTTGATTTTAAACATAACGGTTAATCGTAATTCCAGTCTTCTTTGTTCAAGTGTGGGCCATTCAAGTTGGTGCAGTATGTTTGTCATTGTACCTGGTGATTTTTTGTAATTTCTGGTAACAAACCTGTTTTGGAAACCTCTATTTATGATCAATACACTTGACGTTTATTTGGGGCTTTAATAATATTTTATAGTTAATGCACATTCTATATCAACATTTTTGTCTACAGATTCCACGTGTATCAGAATATTTTTATCAACACACATTCTCTTGATGTGCATAATGAAATATTGTATACGTTTGAAATTGCATTTCTTGATATTTAGTATGTGTACACATTGTAGTGTAGCTCCAGGCCGTAGAAATCTCGCCTATAACCTAAACCTGATCCTCAAACATGCCAAAGGCAAAGGAACACAAACAAAAGTAAAGAATCGCTCTGGACAGTCTTTTCCTTTTTCGAAAGATTCTTCATTTCTAGGTCACTTTCTAACACACCCTTAAGGTTAGAACAGATTGTACCAAATTGCTTCCAAATTTCACTATACTTTGTACAATGCGAGTCATCACAATCAAAGTCATCACAAGAAAATCAATTACCATACAGTGATTTTCAGAATACAATTTATTCCGAAAATAAGTCCGCGGTGAATTAGGGACCGTTCATTATTTATAGGGGAGGGGGGTCGGGGGGATTTCAAAACTGAGTTCATAAAGTTACACAACCCCCCTATTAGCAGCATCTAAAATTACATAACCCCCCTATTGCTGCAAAAAAAAATGTAACCCCCCCCCCCCTCACATCGAGAAATACATTTTGCTGGTATACCATGGCCGGATTCACCTTTTGATGGCCCCTGGGCATGGCAACATGATTGCCACCTCTGGCTCTTCGTATAGAAGACACCCCTCTCCCCACAATTGTAATCCAAGTTTTTTTTCCAAGCTGTCCCCAGAAAATATGTTATTTCAATGCTATATAAATTCAAAGAGAGATGTATTGGAGTCACCGAGCCAGGGGGGGGGGGAATATTAAAATCGTCCCACTGATCTGCTACTAAAAGAACATTCCCTGGACAAATGCGCTCGAAGCGCACAGAAAAAAAGAAGCTAAAATTAACAAAATTGAGGACAATATGTGGCCTAAAATCATTCCAAAGGATGATGCATATGGCTTTCACAACTTTTGGTTAATTTAGTCCCAGTATTTTGATCCAGTATACAAGCTTTATGCTTTTTCCAAGCATCAGAGGAGCTGCCCTAGCACTCATATTTATGATTTACATTATATAATGGGTGGAATTATAACTCTACGCAAATCTACTCACAGAATCGGCAATTTGGCATTTTGATACTAAAAAACTTGGGTTAATTTAGGGTCTAAAATAGACCAAAAGGAAGATGCAAATCATAAGTTTTGTAACAATTGATCTGTCTACTGATCAGGGGAGGGGACTGACTTGCCACCCTGCCATATGGCTAATGTGCTGATGAACAGTGGCGTAGATTTCTTTTTGACATGAGGTTGTTGGAAAAATTTCTTGAAGTATTTGTGAATCCAGCCCCTTTTGGTGAGAGAATAAGTTTATGACACAAATGCATGCAAAGCGCACAAAACTGTTGCCATATTGAAGCTAAACTCCAAATATGCTGCAGAAATAAATGTGCGCGAAGAGCGCAAAAATTGATATATTTGTGGCTAAAATGGCCAAATATGAGGTAAATATTGTAGTGAATCATAATCATAGTTAATAATTTAATATTAAATTTCACCTGACCCCCCCCTATCAGGAAAAATAAAATCACATAACCCCCCCCTGTTTGTTAAAGTGAAAATCACATAGCCCCCCCTACATTTTCCCCGGCCCCCCTCCCCTGTAAATAATGAGCGGTCCCTTATTATAGGGAAGCGAAATCCTGTTTCAGTTTTAAACTGGCGTTGTATAACATCATTCAAAGCTTCAAAAGATCCAGAACCGCTTTGCACGTCTCATCTTCCGGGAGTAAACGTGACACTTCTCCTCTAGTTTCCTCTGATTCAAGAGTTGCACTTGCTGCCGGTCAAACAGCGAATCATGTTTAAGATCATCCTGCTTGTTTATAAGTACCAGAACAATTTAGCCCCCACTTACCTTGCTGAACTCCTTCATAATTTACATTCCGTCTGTCAACCTGCGTTCCGGACACGATCAACCTCGTCTCGTTCTCAATAGAACCTTCACTGCTCAAGGGGATCGTGCCTTCACAAATGCTGCCCCAATGATACGGAATTTACCAGTTGTTATTAGAAACTCTTCCCCCGACTCTTCCACAGTTGCTTCTTTCAAGAGCCAAACAAAAACTCATTTATTCCCAGACTAATTTTTCCTTCATGTTTCATGCTGCTTTGTTTGTTTGTTAAGATAGAACTGATTGTACTAAATTGCTTCCAAGTTTCACTATACTTTGTACAATGCGAGTCATCACAATCATACGAAATCCATGACAACGTGAAGTTACCTTTTTAATTTTCATTGAGAATTCACTGTCATTTTTGACGGTTGAATGTTTCTATAAAAATGCGATAGGGCTGTATATAAATTGAAAACAATGAATTA
The DNA here is from genome assembly GCF_039555335.1 of Amphiura filiformis. Lineage (NCBI taxonomy): Eukaryota > Metazoa > Echinodermata > Ophiuroidea > Amphilepidida > Amphiuridae > Amphiura > Amphiura filiformis. The sequence goes on along the minus strand of NC_092635.1, from coordinate 16,847,561 downwards.
TAACGTGAAGGTTAACAAACATGTTTACTTTGAACTCGATAGGAATTTTAGTATCTTATATTGGGATCTTATTTTAGCCGGAAATCAATCGATTACGACTTACTTTGGTCGTCTCTGATCTGATATTACTTTGGTTCTTTCCTTTTTTTCACCTTCGCAATTGACCATGATGAAGCCTGGATGGAAGCTCTGCTCAATGCTCGAAGCAACCGACTGAAACATGAAGCGACATGATAATGATGATCGAATATGACCTTCGAACACCGCATTCTAATTCTGTCTATAGTATATAATATTTGTGTTTAACCCCTGACTACAGTTATGATTAAGAATAAAACTTGATTCTTTGGACTTGAAGCGTAGAGATAGTACGTCATAATTATTTATTTTGTTATCACGATACTGTACCGGTATAGCCCGGCGGTATAGCGAATTTCCTAGTGCAGGCCTCATTTATTCAAACTAACCCGCCCACCATTTTTAGTCTCTTTTGTAAATAGAAACGTGTCGGCATACAAACTACATAAGGAATCGACGCTCAGTGAAACAAACTGAGCAGGTGACGAAATTAATTCGTTTCTCCTAAAAATCTATAATTGTAACACCCATGGAAAAGACGCCACACGCTAATATCTTTAGCGCCTCGTTCATGATGGTGCCGATTCCGCCAAAAGCTGCTTAGCTTAGGGTAGTAGCTTGGGTGAAGTGAAAAGGATAAAGTAATAATTATTATAATCTAGCACGATGCCAAATTTCCCATTCACACACTGAAAACATAATGTCGTAAGTTCTACTAAGTAAAAGTTAGTAAAAACGATGTCTCGTTCTACTAATCAATGATTTGTACGGCATGACAAGCGATGCTATATATTGGTTAGGCATGCTTAACTAACGTGCCTTACCAACGAAATGATTAGTACGGCATGGGTTTTACGAATTTCAAACCTGCCGTACTAACCTATAGGATCGTAAAAACGATGTCTCATCCTACTAATATTGGTTAGTTGGACAGGCTCAACTAACTAATATTGGTTAGTTGGACAGGCTCAACAAAGATTAGAACTCGTTTGACTGGCGGAACGAATCAGTTGTACAAATGTGATGTACGATGGTTGTGAAGGTGGAAAAGTATGCATACAGGTAATATTTCAAGTTATTTCTCTCAAAATGAGCACTAGATATTGTATTGATGGTGTAAGCTTCTTTTCTGTATGATCAGAAATGCTGTGCACATGTACATTGTGGTCGTAGAGACTAAAAGTCATAACTGCGTCACATCGCATGTAAGCTTATACATGTAGCTTACATGCGATGTGACACAGCATCGTGACTTTTAGTCTTTACGACCACAATGTACATGTGGCACAGCATTTCTGATCATACAGAAAAGAAGCTTACACCATCAATACAATATCTAGTGCTCATTTTGAAAGAAATACCTTGAAATATTACCTGTTAGCATAGTTTTTCACCTTCAAGTTTGTCGCTGCACAACCGCTACTCGGTCAGTCGTCTGCAAGCGTGGTCGAGTGCAGAACACATGATCGAAACAGCGGGAATGTTTAAAACATCGTAAAACCACCAGAGCTTTGTAAAACCAAATGGTACAACGAGTTCGTAAATGCTGCGATGACAGGGTTTACGAATTATGGATGCTGTACTAAATGTTGCATTGTCGTAGAACTTCCAAATCCAATTGGTAGGACCCACTCAACAACTATTATTCCTTCATTTACGAGTCTTGCATACGTCCGCTTAGTTACATATATCGTAAGACATCGTAAAAATTGGTAGAATGCGCTCAAGCAGTTTATTTTACTAATTTAAATTAGTAGAACACAACGAAAAACAAGCTTTTGTTTTCAGTGCAGCCACTTCCCGGAGCTAAACCAACATAAATGTTTTGCTTTTAGTTTCAATCCTCAAAATGGGTTTATTGATATTGCAGCCACAAAAGGCCACTGACCAAAATGTGTTCTTGTTTTGATGAATTTAAGGGTGTCATTTCCAAATATAATTTAAAATAAATAGTGAATAATTTGTGTAATTTTTCTTCCATAAAAACAAAGCATTTGACCAAAAAATTAGCCAAAATAAATTAAATAATGATGATATAATATTTGATATAAGTAATATTACCCTAATGATCCGGATCTGCATGTTGTGGGATTAAGTGTGCCACTATGGGTTTTTGTTCAAATTTAGCGTTTAATAAATTTGCTAATGAACTCAGTATAGCCTCTACTGTGATGTTGTGGCTGAAAAAGTCACAGAAGGTATGTGCCAAGCAGACTTCATGAAAATAATGTGAAATTATGCCCACAAATGTTATACTTTATAAAATATACGCAGCTAAGAAATAAGCTTTTTCCAACCCCACCCTGTGTCCTACCCCGAACATCTATCTGAGCCTATGACACTAGCAGTTTATTATTCATACAATCATGATAATTAATAGAACATCTTTCACCCAAACTTGCGGAAATGCATTATTATAAAATGCTATTACCCGGTGAGCAATTTCACTTAAGATTCCAGATGCTCAATAGAAACACGCTATAGAAGTGAATGCTTGATGCTTGGATTGGATTGTAAGTCCATCGTCTCGGTTTTCATTTGTTGACTGTTGATTGGTCAGTGATGATGGTTACTTTAGCATTTGTTTTAAAGGAGTATTTCGTGATCCTAGCATCCTCTATTTATGTCATTTTTCATTAGATATCCACGAAAAAAACCTATTCCCAAAATTTCAGTTGATTCCGATTTTGCATTCGCGAGTTATGCATGATTATGTGTATTACACTGCTCCATAGACAATGCGTTGTAATTTCGTTCTGGTGCACCAGAACGAAATTCAAATTTCACGATAACTTTGCTAAACGAATTAATCTGCAAGAAATATTTTGTACATAAACATTATGTAGCCAGAGGTTTCCAGTGATATAAAAATCTCAACTTCTTTTGAGAAAAGCGGGGGGATGAGGCTGTGGATCACGAAATGCCCCTTTAATAGTAAAACTTACCCCGAATCGACCCTTAATCATGTTTATACCCTATACGCGCAATCTCATAACGCCGATATCATACTTTAAAACAATATCATATCACGCAACACCTTTCGGCAATATTCCCTATAAACATGATAAAGATAGATAAGTGAATGTTACCTAAAGCATAGACCCTGCTATGCCTAAAGATATTCCTTTTGCTCTAAAGAAAATTGTAGTTGGCGGTGCAAAATATGCTAGCGTCATCACGCGTCAAATGAGCCTCATTTTGTTTTTGATGCATCCACAAAAATATACTACTTTTTAATTGTTATGGTTCTTCAATTAGCAACATTTGCAAACAAGGAAAATATAATTTATTGGTAGCGTTTTCGTACTCGTAATGTTGTTAGTTACTGAGTTCTTTTATGCATCCACAAAAATATATAACTACTTTTTAATTGTTTTGGTTCTTTCATTCTTTAAATATTATCTCAAGTTACCAGCATTTGCAAATAAGGAAAAATATAATTTATTGGTAGCGTTTTCGTTCTCGTAATGTTGGTTACTGAGTTCTTTTATGCATCCACAAAAATATATAACTACTTTTTAATTGTTTTGGTTCTTCCATTCGTTAAATATTATCTTTACCAGCATTTGCAAATAAGGAAAAATATAATTTATTGGTAGCGTTTTCGTTCTCGTGATGTTGTTAGTTACTGAGTTCTTTTATGCATCCACAAAAATATATAACTACTTTTTAATTGTTTTGGTTCTTCCATTCTTTAAATATTATCTTTACCAGCATTTGCAAATAAGGAAAAATATAATTTATTGGTAGCGTTTTCGTACTCGTAATGTTGTTAGTTACTGAGTTCTTTTATGCATCCACAAAAATACATAACTATTTTTTAATTGTTTTGTTTCTTCCATTCTTTAAATATTATCTTTATCTGCATTTTGCAAATAAGGAAAAATATAATTTATTGGTAGCGTTTTCGTACTCGTAATGTTGTTAGTTACTGAGTTCTTTTATGCATCCACAAAAATATATAACTACTTTTTTATTGTTTTGGTTCTTCCATTCTTTAAATATTATCTTTACCAGCATTTGCAAATAAGGAAAAATATAATTTATTGGTAGCGTTTTCGTACTCGTAATGTTGTGAGTTACTGAGTTCTTTTATGCATCCACAAAAATATATACCTATTTTTTAATTGTTTTGGTTCTTCCATTCTTTAAATATTATCTTTATCAGCATTTTGCAAATAAGGAAAAATATAATTTATTGGTAGCGTTTTCGTACTCGTAATGTTGTTAGTTACTGAGTTCTTTTATGCATCCAAATATAAAACTACTTTTTAAATTGTTTTGGTTCTTCCATTCTTTAAATATTATCTTACGCAACATTTGCAAACAAGGAAAATATAATTTATTGGTAGCATTGCCTAAATGTTGTTACTGTCAATTCCCGGGTGTCAATTGACAAAGTTTGCTTTTTTTTACATAGCGCATGCACTAAGTACTCAAGCGGTATCATGATTAACGCTTACCTAGTAATATATAGATGTATTATTATCGTATTAGCCTTCACGACTGGAATTCTAGTCACGTGACCCGATATCTGTTATTCATCATCCCCTGAACTAAAACGAGCGGCGTACCGTGTGCATGTTAACGTAGTAAACCATTATACACCGCCAAAAGCCTGCTACAACACAGCACCAAAGCCAACACAGCTAGCAACGCGACGAGCTACCAAATCTATAGTGAAACATTTTAACTACTTTTTTCGACAGAGAGGAGCTCCGTTTTCTGGTTCCTATGAGTGAATCAAAGGCTCCCGTGCCAAAAATTAAGGTAATTTCATTTCTCTGTAATCTTTTTTCATGGATTTCGTATGATTGTGATGACTCGCATCGTACAAAGTAGTGAAATTTGAGGGCAATTTGGTACAATCTGTTCTGATATTTAGTGTAAAACGAAATTCAAGATGGCTGCTGTTGCTTGACGCAATTACTATAGCGTGAAAATTGGATTGCCGCCCAGGTTTCGTTTCATATTCCATATTCCGCTTTTCATTCGTTCATCCTTTAACGTATTCTGGTAGAATATAATGTTTACTATCGACTGGTTATAATATTTTCGTCTAACGTCATATTTAGAGTGAAGTAATATGTGTTTTTCTACGGGTATTACATACGCTGTATCTCAGGTCAATGTAAGACGACCTCTAATCGAAATGTGTGTAAAGGAAACGTGACGACTCCATATAAATCGAGTAAATATCACCATTATACAGGCGAATTCGTTACATGATTCGGATACTATGCTGTAGTTCATACATTTACTTCCTTGTTTCACTCAAATTTCAACCAATTTTCGCGTTTGTTTTCAAATTAACAACATGTTTTTCTAAGGACATCGTTAAAATACCCATATTTTTTCTGTATTTAAATGATACCACTAATTTGATTCGTGTTAAACACATATATACCAATTCATTACTTTATAAAAATTAATATGGTCATTAAGTACATAGTTTAAAGATTTTAAATATTGTATTTGTTCATCAATTGCTCTATGTTTCGATCATTTTTCGTACTTAAACCGGTCTAGTTTAGAAAATGTCGGGTCCACCATTTTGAAACTCTGGCTATACACGTAGTTGTATATCGCGCGCAGTGTTTCGTGTGTTCAATTCTTTAACTCAAATATGTTAGCTGCGTCAGAGCTTTTAGTTTTGTGTTGAGTCACGATTTAGTAGTCCAGGGAGGATGCATAGCGATAATTTTGAATGATAGGAAGGAGTCACTTCGTGATGTGAGATTTTGAAGATGCTAATTTATGATGAAGACTGATCTTCGGAGAAGAAGTTGGGATTTAGCCCATTTCAGTGTGGGACGCAGCTAGCGAAACGCTGTAGTCAAAGTAGTATCTATGGGTACTACTAGTAGTAGTACTCGCATATAAATAGACACCCTCAGGATTTCTACTGAGTAAAATAAAATACCATTCATTTAACCTGGATTAACTTAATCTAGAAGTTAAAATGGAGACTAATATAAAATATGGTAGGCCTATGTATAATATGACATTTAATATCTTTTAGCATCATTAAAGCGTTCCCTTTGCACGGAGGCCCGTTTTGTTGCTCCTTTTTCTTTCTTTTGCCACCAAACGACTACAGAAATTAAGAAATATACCCATGCCGAAAAACTGGTAAGTACTAAACCCTCGCGTTCGCATTGCTCGCATAAAATGTTTTATCAGAGCAGAGATATCGTTGGTATTTAGAGGAGGGCGTGGTCGGCGTTTGATCGGGAAGCTGAATAAGAATTCGAGGATGCCTTTTGTTTTGTGTAATTTTGCAAACAGCTTCTATACAAACATCACAAGGCAAAACCAATATATCCAGGGAAAAAGATTTCTAGATTTAATATCGTAACTTTATTTTTGGAAAGGATGACATAGGATGTATAGCCGGCCTACTTATCACTTTCGGTCCCTTTTTTTTTATTTGTTCCGACAAAAATAATATAGACCAACAGCTGGGTTTATGGGTGGTGCAATAATTATGTGTACAAGCTATATCAAAATGATTGGTACCCATCAGTTTTCTTTGATAATGGATGAGCCTGACACATCAAAATTCAACACGATCCAAATAATTTGTAGATTAATTGATACAAGTCATAAAGAATACATTCTGGACATTTCAAGAGTGTCCACTGTTGTATGGAAGAGGCAGGCTTTTCAATAAACATCATAATTAATGGGTATCAATCATTTTGATACACCTTGTACCCCCGGGGTGGTGAATTTACAAAATGCTCTGCCAAATCGCATACCCCTCCCCTGGCCGCGACACCCCCCTAAACGAAATATTCTGCAAGAAAATTTTGGTACATAAACATAAATGTAGCCAGAGGTTTCGAGTGGTATAAAAATTTCAACTTTTTTTGTGAATAGTGGGGGGATGAGGTTGTGGATCACGAACTGCCCTTTTAAATGCGAGCGCAGCGAGCAGGAAATTTTGCATACCGTACCGTATACTTGAACGTGTTCCTTCAGTTCCTAACATTTTCCTACATCTTTTTATGGCGCTTGTTCCCCCCCTATAATTCACCCCTATAATTCACCTACCCGGTGGTACACATAATTATTGCACCACCACTCCACCAGGCTTATACGGGATGCTTCATACTATTGATATATTCTGTTCAATTCTATCATGGCAACAACGAAAACATTGAGCACTTATAGTCCTTCATATAAATGATTTTAGAAAAAGAAAAAGGCGAAATAGTGTACTTCTAAATTGTAAAATAGTACAAAATATTGACGATAAAACGAAAAACGACTTTTGTTAGCTGTATAACCATGCAAAGTAACATTTTTAAATAGATGAAATACCTTGAATTGGAACCATTCATTTAGGCGTGTTTTATGCTATAAATGGTATTAAACTGACATTATTAGTTTTATTACTAGTACATTTTGACGTTAATTTCGTTTGTGAACGTCGAACCATGATGACATGCATTTTGAAAATCAGAGCAAGCGAGTCCTGTGCTACGGAAAGAAAGATTGTTGACATTGTGACCCCTAACCCCAACATTCGTATGGCTTTCACTCGGTAGTACCTAAATGATTTTCATTTTGTGCAGAAATTTCATGAAATTCATAGTTATGTTCGTATAACTCATAAGTTCATGGACCCTGATCACGGGTCGTCAAGCGTTATTCATAGGCATTGTCCTATTTAACACAGCGAAATGTTGCAACATAAAAGAGTATTAAATAACGGCCCGTATATATCCCGGTATATATCGTGATTATATATAGTATTTTATTTGTACTATACGATCTGTTTACAGTAACTATGTGTACAAATAATAAACCACCTATACTGGTACGCAATGATTTTAACAGTCATTCAGAAGACTACAAACGTTATTATTAAACAAACCCACAAACATGAAGAATTATTTTTAAACGATGCCCTTTGTTTTAATCCTGATCCATATTATTCACACCATTTATGCATCAGCAGCTCGATGAGCTGATAGAAACATGTATAAACACATTCTGAATGACGACCATGAGCGCTAAAGGCAGTATAAAGTCGATGACAAAATAAGTCTAAGGTGAATAGATGACATCATCTTCGTTATAACGCTGCACTGAGAATCACAGCACGGATATAACCTCACTTGTATGTGAACATCTTCCTGATGCTTGATATCTATTTAAATTACGTCTTACCAAACTAAAGCCAGAGGAAACGTGTGAATAAATAGTTTTCGGGAATTTGTAGTAAAACAGATTCGGAAATTATTCTTATGATTTAACGCTTTTGACTAGAAATATTTAACAGTGTTAGGAAATTTGTATTGAAACAGTTTCTGAAATTATTCTTATAATTTAGCACTTTTGACTGGAAATATTTTTACTACTTCCTTATTTCTAGAAATTTATAAGTATACAGTTACTCCCATCAGGGGGGTGAAATTTCAGCTTTTAAGCTGATTTCAGGTTTTTTTATTGCTAACATTTACGCGTTTTCTTTTATTTTCAGCCCATATTTGACGTTTTTACCCTGCTTTTACGCTGTTTTTCAGCTTTTTTTTTAGTAATTCTCAGCTTTTTTGGTCTGAGGCCTCTCACACCTCTGTCCCATCTGACTTTAATGTTTCCGACAGAGTAAATACAGATACCAAATAAGACTCAATCAATTTCAACATGCAGAAGTCTGTTGTAAAATGAAGAGTGATCATAGGAGTGACGAACAGTTCAGCTTATTAAATACGAAGGAGTGTGTATTATATATATACTAAAGTATATAGATATAGATATGCACCATGTGTATAATTTCAGCAATTTCGACGCAACGTGATTTTATTTCTTTCAGACCGATTGGCATAGATACTAAAGCCTAATAATTGCTTTGCTTTTACATATGATTAATGTGATAAAGGTTCAACAGTAAATAAAACTTGCAGCCTGTCTTTATCCTGCATATCTGCAGGCATTGGGAGACCTCAGACCCTAGCCAGAATAAGTAGAGCCTGCAGTGAGGAACACGACATAAGATGGTTTAGTCACGCACATCAACTATTGCCTCAAGCTCTTATCATGCTTATTGCGATCACATTGCCTCAAGAGTCCATACTGCTTACTATCGATATCGGTTATAGAATTCAATCGGATATTTCTTGTAAAATCTTGAAATGACAATTTATACCGCATTACACAAACTCTTGTATAAGATTATGTTTTCCTGTATATTTTTTATTGTTTCTTCCTTTCTTTCTCTTTCTTTTTTGCTCTTTCTTTCTTTTTTTTTTTCTTTCCGCTCACGGCCACCCATAATTATGGTCATGTGTCTTGAAGACCCAAAAAAAGGTGGTGGTGTCACATTTTTACTGATGATCGTTTTGTCTTTTGAATGGATCTTAGGAAGTGATAAAGATATATATAGGAGAGTAAACTAGGTATCAAAAAGGCTAAAAATATAAATTAAAGAAAGTTTCAGTTTAGTATCTTGAACAAGAAGAAGGGTACTAAATCCAAATGACCAAAGTCAGGGGTGCCGGGTGGTGGAGGTAGCTCAGCGGTACAGTACACGCACGAGGTAGCACTATATGTACAAACTTTATGGTAAATTTCATTTTGGGTGCCTCACAATGCAAGTAAAAAAAATATAACGGTAAATTTGGTATCAAATGATAGCTAAAAACGTTAATATTATTTTATGGAAAGTGTCAATAAGATATCTTGATCAGAGTTAGAATGGAACTCAAGCCAAGTTGCCAAGTCAGGGGTGGTATAGTAGCGGGGTACTACGGCGCAAACTGTTTGACAAATTTTCATTTTGGGAGCCTTGTAGTCGTATAGTGCAAATATATTGATATTTTCCTTAAAATTTAGTGTTTAACAACAAATTTGGTATTAAAAGTGCGCTGACCTCTATTACTAATTATTGGACATCAGGCTAAAACACTAACAATGCATAAGGGACATCGGAGTATCATCATCATCATACTTTAAAATGTTTATGATTGATAATAATGTTCATCAGTAGAGAGCAGAGACAAGAAATACGTTCCATGGTTAACTTGCTGTATTCACATGAAGAGTTGTTCCATCATGTTCATTAGAACGATATGTTTGCAATGGTATACTTATGGGGAAAAAATCGGTGCAAAACGTGACTTGGATATCGAAATGCTTTCAGAAGTTTAGAAAAAGATTACAAAATACATCAAAAAATGAGAATTTAATACTCTAAATTTGTCAATAACCAAAAAACAATAGAAATAGATTGCATTTGATGATGTAATAAGGCAGTAATTGTTTTATTTCCTATAGCTGAGCGCTCTGTATACGTAATAATGAGCATACATCATCATTTATAAAGACAAGCCATACTCGTTTTACACCTGGTTCCTGTATACAGTATCAATACCAATATTATCGGCGTCAGAGTGATGATTGGCTTTTTGTTTTCCTTTTAAATCCATTTTACTCATTTAAATAAATCTAGTCTATAAGATCTCGATACGATATTAAATTACCATATCGAGGCATTTATATTTATTGTGTTTATCGAATATTGCGTATTTACACGTTTACACTAAAAGTGCATACTTGGGGTTTTGTTTTTCAAATGGTGTTGTTAAAAAAAATACATGTAATTCGTATTGACAAAATATGAATACATTCAACGAGAATCACTCTTATATTTAATTTCTATTTTACAGATGCATAGGTCGCTGGTTATATAACAATTAAAGACAAGATGTACAAGTTGCATTGTTTCAAAACTGTCGAAAATAAGGGATATGCGGAGAACTAACCTATCCCTTATTTTGCTATGATATTGATAAATCTACATTTTCTGCCTCAAACCAATAATCCCACATTTAATTCATAACAATTATGTCGTTTCGATCAAATATTTTGACTTTTTTCAGATGATCTTAAGTAGGTGTATGATTTCAGCAATTGGGCAAATAATAATACAAAGTTTACTGAGCATTGCTGAGTTTGACAAAACGTAATTCAATTTCTTACTTTCAGACTGAAAGGGATAGATACTAAGGGACGCACCATGGGATGTGGAGTTGGGTTGTTTTTCGAAAAACATTTTTTGTCTCGCCAGCTGAGCCATTTTAACCCAGATTCGTTTCACACATTCAAAAACAAATACATTGAAAATAGACAACTTTACGATCAGAAACTATTCGAGGAGTTAAGGCAACAAGACAATTGCTTTGCTTTCGCAAATTAATCTAATAGATGTTCAACAGTATAGGATTTTACAGGTCTTACTCAACCTCTCTGTACATGCTGCAGGCATTGCGAGACCTCGGACCCTGTAGCTGCTACACAATGTAGAGCCTGCAGTGAGGAACACGATATAAGGTGGTTTAGTCACGCACAGCAACTATTGCCTCAAGCTCTTATCATGCTTATTGCGATCACATTGCCTCAAGAGTCCATACTGCTTACTATCGATATCGGTTAAGAAGTGATATAGGCTAATTCAATCGGATGTTTCTTTTAAAATCTTGAAATGACAATTAATACCGCATTACACAAACTCCTGTATAAGATTATGTATGTAAATATTAAATGGGGTTTTCGTGTATATTTTACTTTCTTTCTTCCTTTCTTTCTTTCTTTCTTTCTTTCTTTCTTTCTTTCTTTTCTTTCTTTCTTTCTTTCTTTCTTTCTTTCTTTCTTTCTTTCTTTCTTTCTTTCTTTCTTTCTTTAATAGTCTTTCTTTCTATAATATCTTTCTTTCTTTAATTCTCTTCTTTTTTTCTTTCATCCTTTCTTTCTATCTTTTTTATAACCCTAGAACCCTATGGATCTACGATTAGCATAGGTCGTTTGGGCGTAAACGCGTGCGTTTTTTGTGACGGATAACAAATCTTTGGGGGTTGGTACATCCCCCCCTTCGTAGTTCTAGGGTTAATGGTCAGTCTTTCTTTCTTTCTTTCTTTCTTTCTTTCCTTCTTTCTTTCCTTCTTTATTTCTTTCTTTCAGGAGCATCCACCGGCAGGCATTTGATAATCAATATTTAAACAGCCATTATTTAACGGGTGAAACTAAACAAGCTTGTTTAAGAATATTTTAAACAACTTTTTAATTATTATTAAACAACTGCAATTCCGTTCATCCATATACGTCATATATCTGTGCTCAGAGGATGATTTAAGGAAGCCCCATCATGCACTGTAAAAGTGTTATCACTAGAGTTTCAACTGCCACTTTAAGTTTCAAATCCCATTGAACTCTGTGCAAAAGATGTTGTTTTAGAATTGCCCGTGTGTGTCATTATTACTTGGTCGATTTCAGATCTAAAGTGATGTATGCATGAAGGATAATTCACACCTTCTGTAAATAACATAAAATGTGAAATCGACCAACTTTTTGAAGGTGTTTTTATCGTAAATATATCTGTCCAAATTCAAATTTAACCATGCACGTGTGTATGCAGTGGGCGGGCAGTGGTGCCATGTTCACTCACACAGCTGTGCTAACCGCAAGACTTGCTGGGAAGTGCTTAAATCATCCTCTGATCTGTGCTTGATATTGGTAAGCCCTGATCAAGGTATACTGTGATAATGAATTATTGTCTCGTGATTATTTGCGCATCATCCTAAAACACCAACGACATCAATGCTCAAGTCACTTCAAAGTATTATAATATAAGCTTACTTATAAATTGATAATCGCGATTAGTAATGGCGTGTTTGTGTGAGCTTTTGGCTTTGATGTCCGAGTCTACGGCAACTGATATCATTTAGGCTGACACCAAATAGCGTCCATCATGAGTCAAGAAGTCGACACGTATTAAAGGAAAAACGATGCCCCTCAAATACCGGAGTTGTCTCATTCAATTTTTGTATTGAAATGTAGCAATATTCTTAAAAACAATAAACATGTAATAGAGAAAAGAATCACAATACACAGGTCTCATGAGCCACATTTTTAATGATTTTCCTCTATATCAAAATGCATATATTGTGTGAAGTGACGCAAACATCGTGAATATCGGGGGAATTATTATGTATCAACATGATCAAGATGCGATAGGAAAAGGGAAAGTTGTATTATAGGGAAGCGATGTCTCTCTCATGTTTGATTACATATGGTTTTATTAACCAGGCAATCTGGATTAACTATGTTTCGCTTGGTATGGTAAATTAGTAATAAGTTGCCGCTTACATCAAGTCAGTTAATTCTGTTGAGCATTTAAATACAAAAATTTCTCATTACATCGTTGAAATAGCATGCAAGATACGGTATTCATGATGTTATGAGATGTGAAAGTGATGCGTTAGAATTGTTTGCTCACCCTGACACTGCTTCAACAAATCGTCTTAGTGCCCTTTACATGAGTTGTCCCATTCAATCTGTATCATTACTTGTGTCAAGTTGTTGACATAATCCTCAAAATACAGGCTCATGTGTAATAGTGACAGGAAAGCGGTTCTTTCTTGCCAAAATATCAATTCAGTGGCGTAGCGCCGGGGTGGGGGTGGGGCAAAGGGGTAATGTGCCCTGGGCGCCACCCTTAGGGGCGCCGAATTTTCCAATTCGGCATCGATTCTGCAAGTGATGAAAGTTAAAATATGTGATGAAAGTTATAGATATAGACAAAAATAACAAGGTTTGCGTATCATTAGAATCAAGCCTGATACCACACCACCATCTAGAAATCAACAATACCTGCAAAACTCTCACCGTAGATGCAGATGAAGTCGGGAAAGCTCCTCAAGGAAGTGAAGAATGCAAATCTCCAGGTGATGATGGTAGACTATGCTAACTGATATGCTTTGGAGGTAAAGTTGTCAAAGCACAGCTCGTCGAGCTTTTACGTAGTGTATTCGTGAAGGGTACCAAGCGAACATAAACGTTTTAAACAGGTTATATTTTGGGTTTTGGTTCGTTTTAATCACATTAAATGTCGGGTTATATAAAGGTCATGAAAATGCACTAAACATTGTTACATTTTTAAAATGTTTTCAAAATGTTATAGTAAAATATTTTTTGCAAACATTTTTGCCAAGTATTTTGTCAACACTTAAATAACATTATGTTAGAATATTTGCAGTTAGCTATCAAAAAATGCTTTTAAATGTTATGAAAACGTTGTATACACTTTATGGGCCCTTAATATTACCCACCATTTAAACTTTTAATGACAACCGTTTCTAACATTTTGCGAATGATGTCGAAAACGTTTTGTGTTTGCTGGGTACCAGACAACTGGAGAAATGCAGTCCTCCTCATCCAGGGAGCTAGCATCGCAGAGGTTTGCAATAGACAGACCAATCAGTCTTCTATCCAATATCTACTTCATGCTCATCAGAAAAATCATCACCAACAGAATAGTGGGTATCCGTGTTCTATAAGTTGCATATCCTATCAGTTGCATATCCTATCAGCGACTGCTATACCTTGTTTAGGATTTTCAAAAGAAGTACCTGCATGTGCAACCATGACTGTTTCAAAATAGACCGCCAAAGCCATGCAGGAAACTCCGAGGTCGTACATTGAATTGGTTTGAATGAGGAATACTACGGGAACCAGAGCCTTTGGTTAGAAGTCACACATGAGTAACGTGGATATTCTCTATTACTATAATTGTCTTATGTTAGATTTAGATGAGCCCAGAGAGCAAGCTGGATTCTGAATTGGGTTTTCCACCATCATGATCGTGCCATCTCCTTGTAGAGTAGAGAAAGCAAATTTTATACATACCGACAACCACTGTGCATGGCATTCATAGATAATGAGAAAGCGTTTGACAGCATTGAAATACCAGTTGTACTCCAAGCATTGGTCGACCTGGGAATTGACAATGCTTACATCAACATCATCAGTAACATCTACAGCATGCAAGGGCACAGCTAGTCAGCTATCCAGCTTCAAAAAGAGAGTGACATGATACGCGTCAACCATGAAGCTGCCGCTTTGGCAGCAATTAATATTCGTAAACTAAATTGAACTTTGCCGATTACATCGTAGAAAACCCGCAAGATCTGGAATTCATGCTACATGACCTCCAAGTGGTTCAAATGACTCAAAAGCACTTTGATGAAATCAAAAGGAGAGCAGGATGGAGTGCTTTGGGGAGATTGAGACATGCAGGTGATAAAGCAATATGCCATAATGTCTCAAAATGAAAGTTTTCAACCAGTGTGTCCTGCCATCTATATATGACCAATGAACCGGGTCCAGGACACAGAAGATAACAAAAAAAAAGCGCAGTGATTTATAGTGCTTTGCGCATAGGCACAATGCCTAGACGTTGATCCACAAGCCTCAGCACAATTTACAGGTTGTCACTGACCACTACGGCCCCACATCATTCCATAAACCATCAAACAACAATTCAGGGACTTTGCTGCTTCAAGAGCGCACACCTTTCCACAAATATAAACCTTCGCAACCAGGATCGGTTCCCCGAGTTTCGTACGGGTTACAACGAGACTAATTAGCAGTGAGTTCCTTGTCCAGGGGGATTTCAAGTTAAAGTTAACTCGCACCATAGTCGAACGTCTTAACGATTGAGCTAACTTGACCGCCTTAACGAATGAGCTAACTTGACTGCTAATCAAGTTGCACTCCATCAGAAGTTGGAGCACTGTGAGAGTAGCACAACATAGCATGGAAAGATGCATGTTGGGATTACCAAGCGATATAGAAATAGGTAGTTTTGAATCGTAACATTTTAAAACCAAAGTGCGCGCAAAACCTGATTAAAACATATAATATGTGATCGAGTGTACCACATGAGCGAATGTAACACGTGAGCGCGTAAATGAAAATACACATCTCAACACAATCTTACCTTACACCTGACAGTAAGCATGCAATGGCGCTGCTAATTTTTGATGCATCATTTGTGTAAAAATAACACTTCTCCTAAAACAATCTAGACATGGATATTTTACAAATCATGAACTAATATAAATAGCAAGGTTTTAAACTATACTGGATGAATAATCTACAAGAAATAACAAGGTTCATGAATCGTAGGTATCAAGTTATAGTGAAGGGAAAGCATGTCTATTGATTAGCCGGTGTTGTCTCACTTACATGCTGGCCTTAATGTGGCAGTGGCTTTGACTGCTTCATCATTTTCTTGACATTATATTGGCATCCTTCTCAAAATACACGGAAACGAACCACAACATCTAACTGTCTGATGCTTATGTCAGCTGTATAGTCACCAGTGCGATTATGAAAATAGGTGTAAGTGTGATAATACGCTGCTTTAATATCCGTGTAAAATTTATCATTTTGTTTTCTGTGAATATAGGCTACGTGTAATCATGATAGTAAACTTGCATGAAAATAACTGTAAACTACAAACATTACATTAACCATTAACAGGATTCGTGAATCAGATGCTCAAAATATGTGACAGAATATTATGGTTAAAGGAAAGCTCATTAAAACGTGGCTGGGCACTCTCATAAATGCATTAATTAAAAGTGCTGTAGCTTCTTAATTATTCATGCAAGATAACAGTACACATTGTTGGAATGGAAATACTCTCGATCTCGGAATCTAAATATAAACACAAATTTGGGGTAAAAACACACCTTTTGGAGAAAATCACAAAAAACATGTTTGCCTTTAAAACGTCCAAATTTGTTTTTTGTGTGTTTTTTGTAATAGACTCTACTTCAGGAATCATTCAACTGTTGTATTTTTTAAATATTATTTTTGGACAAATTGGATATTGGCCTTGCGCTTCTCAAAATGCTTGATTAGCATGAATAGGTGTGTCTTACTTTACACATGGCAGTAAGCGTGATAAAGATTCGATTCCTGGTACATCAATTGTATGAAAGTCACTGGCATTTCTTCTAAAACAATCTAGAAATGAGTTTACATACCTCAAAATATAGCAAGGTTCATGAATCATGAGTTACTCAATATATTGAACAGGAAAGGATGCCTATTTGATACATGATTACTGGTACTGACTGCCACATCATTTCTTGACAAATTATATTGGCATCATTCTCTCCTCGTGTATTTAATCTTTTTGCATATAATGTAATGTATTAAGAAGGTGCCATCAATAAGAAATTATAGTGAAAATCATTTAACTTTGCAGCTATAGATGATATCGCACCTTATCCAAGGTGCATCTTCAGGCTGACTGATCTGGCGGCAATTGGTCAGAGGTCATTGATTTTGAGTCAAATTCCTTTGGAATATTTTTAGTACAAAATTGTAGGCTCCTGCCAAATTGTGGCGAAGGCCGCCTCCTCTGCTGAGTGAAGGTTGTTGTTGTTGGATTTATATAAATGAACATTTCACTAAACACTTCCTAAATAAGCAAGCGTCTAAAACACCGAACATTGCCAAAGACTTCAACACTCACAACACGCGAAACGACGACACGTCGATCAAACGCAATAACATTTTACCAATTACCATCCCCTGCGTGTCAGAACTGTCTGAAAATTACGGATGTTTTTTAACAAACATCAGATCCCCGTCTCAGAAACCAACCAACACTTTGAAAAAGGCTGCATGGTTCACCCGAAAGACAACTGTACAAACAGGGCAATATTTTTCCCATACCATGCAAATACACTGGTTGAACCAAACAAATCTTGGCAAATGCCAGCATGCATGGTTGTGGTATGGGGATTCCGCGGTGTTTACACATTTGGACATCACAGGTCTTTGACAACAACATGCAACGTTGTGATTTTGGACAGAGCGCAAGTGGTACGAAAGGGAAGTCGAGGAAGACAATATTGCTCTGCTGGTTCACCCGAAAGACAACTATATACATGATATATCCAAGGACAAACAGAGCAATATTGTCTGCCATACCAATACACCATGCAAAGACACTGGTTGGCAGGACTTGTATATCATGTATATACATGTGAACCAAACATACCTTGGCAAATTCCACCATGCATGGTTGTGGGGATTCCACCGTGTCTACACATTTGGACATCACAAAATCAATCTTTGGCAACAACAACGTTGTGATTTTGGACAGAGCGCAAGTGGTACGAAAGGGAAGTCGAGGAAGAGATCGTATCACATGCGATCTCTGCCTAAAATCCCAACGTTGTTGTCAAAGACCTGTGATTTTGTGATGTCCAAATGTGTAGACGGGGATCTGATGTTGGCTGACACGCGCAGGGGATGGTAATGTTATTGCGTTTGACCGACGTGTCGTCGCTTCGCGTGGTTATAGTCTGTTGCGAGTGTTGTAGTCTTTGGACGCTTGCTTTATAATACCTTCTATCAGCAGGCGGCATTCGTCACAATTTAGCATGGGTATACAATTTTGTACTAAAACATTACTAAGAAATTTGACTCAAAATCAATGACCTCTGATCTTGTCACAGGTCAATTACCAATTGCCGCCAGATCAGTCGGCCTGAAGATGCACCTTGGATAACATGGATATGGTGCGGTACCATCTAGCTGAAAAGTTCAATGATTTTCAAATAATTTCTTATTATAATAATCATATGCCTACCTGGATGAATGATAACCTTCACATAAATAATCTAGGTTGTAATGCTTTCAAGAAACAAAAATTATGCAAGGTCTTCGCGATCAATGAACTGTGATGACATCACGTCGCAAAGCACATTTACCTGTTTACTGTTCATACCCGTATAATAGGGTGGTAAAACCAGGATAAAACCGTTTGATATACGTTGTGAATCAAATGCATTCACATAGTATATTCTATGTGGATTTTTCAGCAAGAACAATCCGGGGAACATTCTACCTGTTTCTGCATTTGACACGTGAAAAATCATTTCGATATTATTGTTACTATTAATGAATTATAATTCATTTACATTATAATACAAAGTAATCGTTAGCACTGTACCGGTGCGCATTAGTATAAAAGGTGAATGGTTCATGTTTAAAATTGAAATTTCAAAGTATTGTTAAAATTCAGGGGAGTGTATCGAAATGAGACGAAATATTTCATTCTTATTTGATTGTTTGATGGGTTAAGCATGTCAGTTGTAACGAGTGGGTTGCGGTGACGTTTGTACATTGAAAATTGAAAAAAGAAATTACTGCAATAGCAGCCATAATAACATATACACGGACCATGTTACAGGGGTGAGGAATTCAAAATTACACACACAGTTCAAGAGGTCTTGTGGTTCAGGAGGCATGAGCCAAAATATATATATCACTTCGTTTTGGTAAGTACAAAAAGTACCAAAACGAAGTTATATATATTTTGGCTATTAGCCAAAAGTACCAAAACGAAGTGATATAATAATATTGGCCCATGCCTCCTGAACTACAAGACCTCTTGAACTGAGTGTGCAATTTTTCGAAGACCACAAACCTAGTGTGTACTTGAGTGGTAAATGGCGGACAAATTGAGCCCAGAGTCTGTTAATTTTTCCCTTGTCTTCACTATCTATCATCACCAAAGTTGCACTGAGCTTCGAAGCAGCAATATAGGGCCAGCATGGCCAGGGGGTAACTCACGGTGAACATGATGAATGTGAAGATCATAGTATCCACCTTGGTCTGGTGCGGACATTTTATAAATGAATTTAGAAGAGCAGCAACGAAACCACTTGCATTTCATTCCAGATGTTAAATCTACATCATATGCAAAATTTGAGGAAAAATGAACGAGTCCGTTTTATTCACACAGCTAAATCACAGTTGGCACTTACTTACCTACATACCTCAACAATGTCTTCTTATCTACATACCTCAACAATCTATATAATTTATGTTAATTAATAATTGTTTTCCTTTTGTTTCAGCTGCAGCAGCCTGGGCAGCAGCGGTTAGCTGGTGGCATGCTTCGCTCTGCACGGATGAAGATTACGGAACTGAACCCACATTTGGTGTGTGCCTTGTGCAGCGGTTACCTGGTTGACGCAACCACAATCATTGAATGCTTACACTCGTGTAAGTACACCCATACTCGTAGCGCAGTCTAAACGAGGAGACAGAAAAACATAGTGTGAGAAGTGTGTTTTGGTGTACACACTCTACATACAAAACGAGGAGTTTTCACAGGAATGTGAGGAGGTGTGTGAGGAGAACTTAGCACAAATACAATTATGGATCTCCTCGAATTGAAGGCAAAATGCCAGAAAAAGACGTCCTAACCCCCCTATAGGGTTCTCCACTTTGAGAAGCTCCTCAAATTACTGCTTTTTGGGTCTAACCTCCTCGAATTCCTGTGTTTGTAAACACTCAACTCCTGGTTTCGCACGCGCTACAAACGCCTGCATCTGGAGCGTTAAACCTTGCTTGTTGGTCGCAATGGAAGAGTAAGGTGGCACCCTCTCAGTGTCTCTTGGGCGACCACCAACTTTATAAATAGTAAAACACCAATTACACCATATCAATCCTAGTGGTTTATAAATGTGGTTTATATCCTGAATAGTTCATGAAATCAGACCGGTTCTTATATTAAATATAGATGCGCACAAAAAAAAACGTTTTCTGAATTAAGGCGGTTATCTTCTTTCCTCCTATACGTGAAAATAAAAACAATGATCATTTTAAGATTACGATATCGAAACATCCAAAATAATTTTAATTCAATACATATCGTTTCAGCATTCATAATATCCAAGTAGATTACTGTTAAAGCGGACGCTGTCTTTTATAGAACACATACCTATCGTTTACAATACATGCGTTGAAATATTAAAACTTTAGTTTTTAGATCTTCGGCTATTTCGCAACGAACTGCGACAATACCAAAACGAAAGTTCCGTTTATTAACGCCAAGTCTGTTTGCGTTACCAAGCGGTCTTTGTATGTAGTGTTGTTTTGTCAATTTCATTACTATGACTATATCTCTCTTTCAGATTGTCGGACTTGTATTGTAAGGCATTTTGAGAAGGAAAAGAAATGTCCAATATGCTCTGTAAAGGTTCATAAGACAAAACCACATTTGAACATTAGGTAAGTACTAATGAGACCATTATCAATGGTGTACATTATCAACAGCTCAGATGTTTGAAATTGTGTGTTTGTTGTCAAATGTTAAACAGATTAACAAATAATAAACATTTGGATCATTAGCAAATAATGGTTCAATAACTTGAATACTTTTGAAGAAAAATTCAATCTATTTTGAAGTTATTAAAAGGGCATTTCGTGATCCACAGCCTTCCCCCCCCCCCTTTCTCAAAAAAAGTTGAGATTTTTATGTCACTGGAAACCTCTCTAGCTATATGATGTTCATGTACAAAAGAATTCTTGCAGATTAACTCGTTTAGCAAAAATATTGTCAAATTTGAATTACGTTCTGGTGTACCAGAACGAAATTACAACACTGGTCTATGGAGTAGTGTAATCAGGTGGTGGTCGTAGTGCATTCTCTAAATTCAGTAAATTTCCATCGTCAACCGTGTAATTGAATGGGATTATTTTGACATTTTAAAACGCTTGAAATATCACAAACAAATAGGCTTATGTTAATAAATAATATAAATACATGTACAAGCTAAAACCGTTGGGGTTCGATAATGAACCCCACAAAACTAACCGAGTATATGGAAAATGCCATACGGCCGGGCGGTTTCACAAGTTGCCGCTCTATCATGCCACTCGCCGCCTGAGTGTAATACACATAATCATGCATAACTCGCAAACGCAAAATCGGAATCAACTGAAATTTTGGGAATAAGCTTTTTTCGTTGATATCTATTGAAAAATATCATAAAAAGGATAATCCTTTGTATTATTGTAATAACCCAGCAAACACAAAACATTTTCGACGTCATTCGCAAAATGTTAGAAAGGTTTGCCAGAAAACGTTTAAATGTCGGGTTATATAAAGGGTATATAAAGGGCATAAAACATTTTCATAACATTCAAAAACGTTTGATAACTCACTGCAAATATTCTAACATAATGTTATTTAAGTGTTGACAAAATATTGGGCAAAAAATGTTTGCAAAAAATATTTTACAATAACATTTTGAAAACATTAAAAAATATTTTTGATGTGTTTTCATACAAAACGATTTAAAAAACGTTTTTTGACCTTTATATAAACCGACATTTAATGTTATTAAAACATTTTTGCCAAAACCAAAAAAACAAAATATAACCCGTTAAAAACGTTTTTGTGTTAGCTAGGAATACCGTATTTCCGGATACGTGGTATAATAACAATTGTACCGTAGAAATCGAAAGAAATAATCCATTATTAAAAAGAGTTCTTTTATCAGCAGCAAATACAATTGAATTGTTGATTTAATTCATGGATTGACTTTCTGTAGGAAGTGGATCGAGGTTTCTCATGTGTTACAGAATCCCTCACTTATTAGTATAAAGTGATGTGAATGTTTTCCTTTCTTTTCTTTTACAACAGGTCCGATAAAACATTACAAAATCTTGTGTATAAAGTGGTTCCGAATCTCTTTAAAGGTAAGCATGGTAAATCAGTAATGCGGTGTATATTTCAGTTAATACAGTTAATTGCATTCCGGAGTACAGTTCAATTCATATATTACAACATATATAAGAATATCAGCAGTCAGCATTGTTTTCAATATCAATATTGTAAACACATATGTATGTATAACACCATAGTATCATATTCGTGGAAAGGACGTTATAACGATTGCTGCGACGCAAATAAGTGGGAAGTAATTCATTGGTAGAACACCAGCGCTGTCACCTTCGGAGCCTTAAATGAGCACTCCATTGTAGTTTCCTCTTGTGACGGTGGCTTGGGAATAGTTCCTTGAACTGTGTTTCTTCTCTTTGCTTACTTACAAACAAACAAAATCAGCTTATATACCTAAGCCTATGAATAACTGGGCTTAAGCTACACTAGCAAGTGCCACACCTATTTTCACAGTATAGTGTGCATTGGGGTCTCTGGACTTGGGACCAGACTTTGACGGTTAAACAGGCTTTATGAGTGCCCAACCGTAGCTCCAAGTGCTTTATTGGTGAAGTTAAGTCCATCTGGTTGAATGCTTTGTTTTAACGGCATAGCCCGATAACGTAGCTAGCTCTGAGTGCAGTCTTGGAGGCTGTGTCCATGATGATTTTTCTCTTCCCACTTGGGACTCCCAAAGCTGCAAGGCATTTGCTCAGTGAGGTATTGTAAAAGCCTCTGCTTCCTACATCAATTGGGAAGTATAGTGGGTGCACCAGCCACCAACCTCTATTCTCGCACTCAGCTACAAGGTCTTGATATTTTACACTTTTTCCTGGCATATGCATTGGACAGGTTCTCCTCCATTGGAACAGTGAGTTCAATTATAATTACTGTTCTTGTCCTTTCAGAGTAGATGGTAATGTCAGGACGTTTTAGCTATCTCTGCTATTTGGGGAGGGAACACTATTTGTTTGTGTTCTTCATCCATTTTAATGTCTTAAAAGTCTTCCCAGGCAATGTAGTTGTATCGTATGACATACCATGTTTCCTTTGATTAGCCTCATCCATGAAGGGCATCACACCAGATGCTATGGCTTTTAAGGTTTGGTCATGACACCAGTTGTATCGACCACTTTGCCATTTAGGATATGGAACAGTGTGCAGTTGCTGTGATGGCATAGCTGTCAGGATCCTAGATTGGTCTTGATGCCCCGTAATCTCAGGTTTGTGGGGGTTGGCAGTTGGTCATGTATGGCGTTGATATGGAACGACAACAGCTTGGGTGTCCACGCGTACAGCAGCTTCTTCCATGATGTGTCAACTTGCATGACCGAGTCCCACTTGAGCCACTGTCCCTGCTTAGCACAACCATATAGGTAGAGAAGCATACCATCTTCATTAACATCTTTGACAAGACCGTCAACATGGTCAAGCACTTTCTGTGTTACCTGCGGCTTCATATCTTTGATTAGCTTCTGGTTCTTTCTAAAGCCAATATTGAGTTTAATTAATGTTTATATCGTAAGTTCCCTTGAAGCAAATCCTGTGTGAGAATCTGGAATATTGTATTGAGTAGTACTAATGTCGTGGCAAATTGGTTTATAGTAAACCTTACTGAAGAATGCAATTTTTTCACGAAATATTGAAATGTTGTATGTTGGGTGTTTTTAAATATAGGGGAAATTGATTTCGAATGTGACGTCTTTATTTCAAATGATCACATTGTCTCATTAACCTGTTACATGTATTTTTTTTGTATTTTTCCCTCTGCAGATGAAATGAAAAGACGAAAAATGTTTTATTCAGATAATTCACAAGCTAGTAAGTACACTCAGCTTACGTAACCCATATCAATAATGCCGCTTCCAATACATACGTAATTCTCACGAAGAAACTTTACGGATATGTCGTGCATAAACATGATAAAAGCAATATTCATTGTCGCGCCAATAGGCCTACACACTGGTCAGGTTTTGCAAAGTCGCCCATATTATTAGTAGACATCATTGGTAAATAAGAATCTTGTAAGCTACATGAAATTAGCCATACCGCGCGTGCATGTGGATGCTTATTTGGGGAAGGTATATGCTTTGTAAAACTCGGAATAGACTTTAAAAATAAATTCATATTTTTCGTTCAATGGATGTTATAACTACGCCCCAATAAGAATAATTTAAGATTAGACTCCAATACTACTTGTTTATTTCGCTTACCGGGATCGCTTTCGATGAACTTCGTCGTCATCAGCCGATGTTGTTACCTCTGATGTTTTCTTGGAAACGGTAAGATGTTAACCTGATCAGATGACGTCACACTAGTTGCATGATGTCACCGAAGATGGAAAATTCCTGCCCCTGGTCTTGCTGGGTTTGATACGATTGTCAAGTTGTACAAAGAAAACATCAGAGCTAACAATATCGGCTGATGACGAGGAAGTGTCTTGAAAGCGCTCCCAGTGAACGTAGTGAAAGTAGTGTTGCAGTCTAATTATTTTCACTTTTTTTACCACTACGTATCTGCGATTTTATGCAATAGTTTATGAAAGTGCGCTGTGATCTGATCACTTGACCAATTAAATGAAACATTTCGGTGATTTGGATACCGGTTTGGTGACCTATAACACCGGGTATCACATAATACTCTACCGTGCTCTACGTGACCCTGTAACTTCAATTTAAGACAAAATAATTCATTCATTCATATTTTATTTAGTAACCGGTCCTTGTTTCGTGTTTCATCATGTTCATAGACTAAGGTCCGTTTATACTATACGCTGCACTTGCGTTGCGGTGCATTGCGTTCCCGATATATACTTTTGCCGCAACTCAACGCAACTCGCCCATTTTATTGCGGTACCATATTACGGTGCAGTGCGGCAACACACCTCATGCACCCAAGCAATTGCGGCGTAGTATGAACGGATTTGTAAGGAATATTCCATGTATTTTCAGGTACAAGTAAAAGCACACAACCGCCGCCGGAAGATAATAAAATGGAAACTAATGTAGGAGAGAACGCGTTTGTCATATTTACGGAGGACGAACACATAAGCTTATCTTTAGAGTACTATTTGCCCACAACGCGGAAGATGGAAGAGCAAGGTGAAAGTAGTGGCGGTGATGAGGCTAACCAAACCAGGAAACGTACCAATGTTGATTCCAATGTATCTGAAGAGGTGCGTGTTGTATTGAGTAATTTATTTAAGCAAGTTGAGCTCAAAATGCTGGGATTATAAAATTATATTGGCGAAAAATTACCTAATTAACTATATCTCAGCCTTTAAGGGTAGACGACTTTCTTTATTTAAATCAATATTATATATTGAAAAATAACACTTTGAAGTTTTGCAAAAGTTCATTCTACAAATCGTATGCTTTGAAAACTTCCTTAATTTATTGTTGTTAATGAGTTATGTACGTTTTACAAAAGTGATGTTGTTTCAGCCCTCTTTACAACATAACTCAAGAATCACCAACAAAAATATATCTGTGATATTTGAATTCTTCTACACATTCGCTATGAAATGATCAATATGCAATTTTACCAAAGCTCACTACCATTCGCAAGATGCTGTGAACAATTAAATCGCAACAGTTTAAAATAGTTGCTAACCTTAAATACTTGTATAATGTGCATCGACGTCTTCCGGGCGTTTTCTTGTTGCGATGCGCAGCGGACCAAAATCAGGAGTATTATAAAGGCCACTATATAGGACACTGCGCCAAACGTTGCATTTTCGGTTGTCCGCAGCATTTATCGGTTGTCCGCTACTACCTTCGGTTGTTTCCGCTCATGCAATTAGCTTTGATTGAGGCTTTGTTCGATTTATGGACAATTGTAGTCGCTGCGGCACACGTCAACAGACGGACGTCTTGCGGGGGTTTTCCCGTAGACGCAGCGATTAATTTTTCGCTATAGCGTCTTCCGTTGCAGAAGACGTCCATAAAGCGAACAAAGTCACAAACAAAGCTGATCACTTGATTGCCGTAGCGGCAAAAAAAGTCGGACTTTATTTTTCCTTTTAGGCAATAGAAACAAATAAGTTTTTATTGGAATTTATGAAATCAATTAATTGACCATTATTAATTGCCATAACATATAAAAGCCTGTATTGATATTGAAAATTACAAATTTAGCAATAATTCTGAGTAATTAGTTAATAGTCCATTAATAGCAAGCAGCGAAGCAGCATCGACGGTTGATCCAAAGATTGAACACATTTGTTTCTGGTGCCTTACATTAAAGTAGCCGCTGCGTATGTATAGCCCACAAGATGTCGAACTACCCAGCAAACATAAAACGTTTTCGACATCATTCGGAAAAGGTGATAAAAGGTTGTCAGAAAACGTTTAAATGTCGGGTTATATAAAGGGTACATTAATGTTATAAAACGTTTTTATCGCATTAAATAACATTTGTTGGTAATTTACTGCACAGCAAACACAAATGTTTTACAGAAAACATTTGAATGTTAGGTTATATAAAGGGTATAAAAACGTTTTAATAACATTCCAAAAACATTTTTGAAAACTTCATTCTAAACAAAATGTTATTTTGGGGTTGAAAAAATATTTTGCACAAAATGTTTGCCCAATTATCTACAATAACGTTTTTAAAATGTTTTCACGACCTTTATATAACCCGACATTTATATGTTATTAAAACGTTTTGTAAAAAACATTTTAAGAACATTTCTGTGTTTGCTGGGTGCAAATATTTTAACATAATGTTATTTAAGTGTTGACAAAATATTTGGCCAAAAATGTTTGCAAAAATATTTACAATGACATTTCGAAAACATTTTAAAACCATTGTTGTAGTGTGTTTTCATACAAAACGTTTTAAAACGATTTCATGACCTTTATATAACCCGACATTTTAATGTTATTAAAACGTTTTTACCTAAACAAAACCCAAAATATAACTTATTTAAAACGTTTTAAAAACGTTTTTGTGTTTGCTGGGTATATTAGCTTTAATTCTATAGCCTGTAATGTGTTGTATATAGTTTGGCGTTTTCCGTTACGACAAGCGCTGCGTTTTAGGTTCTCTGTCTGGGTTCTCTACATGCTGCGATTATTCGGTTCGCTGCAGCATGCTGCGATTTTCCACTGTGATAAAATAACCGTTTGTATTTGAAGTAACGTAAAACGTCGCACTATTTACTGACCGTTAAGTTACATGCATACAGCGAAACTCTAATTCTAATATATCACCGTATCACTTTTATTTAGATTATAGACAACATAGTTTCCTCATTTTGTAACAATGTATTGTGTGAAATAAATTATTTTTCCTTTTCCTTATCTATGTATACACAGTTAGTGGATAAGAGATATTTACGGTGTCCTGCGGCTGTTAGTGTTAGTCATATCAAGAAATTCATCCGACATAAGTTCAGTTTACCAATGTCATATCAGGTACGAGGTCTATTGTATTCAATATAAAAGAACACTGAGAACTGGATCTTTCACAATGCTATATAACGTTATTGCGAGTAGCGAATGGCTTCATATTGTATAATATCATGAGGATTTGCGCTGACGTACCGTATAATATAATTTCAAGAGAAAATACAAATTTTGCATTAGCATTAAGTAGATAATAAAGTTATGCAACTCTGATAAACACATGGGAACAATTTAATGACTCAGAAGGAAACTGATTCAGTCTTATTAATATTATTTATTTATTTATTTATTTATTTATTTATTTATTTATTTATTTATTTATTTATTAAGATTGAAATAATGCACAAGGATGGCGGTGATACAGCACTTCGAGACGAATATACTCTAATGGACGTGGCATATATTTATCATTGGAAACGGGTAAGGCACTTAGGCCTACTATTAGTTACTAACTATTAATATTTATTGAGCAGATTGTTTTCAATAAATCCATGAGCATCCGTCTTTTGTATATAAATTGTGAACCAAAGGTATCACCGTTTCCACTTTGTTAGTTTTAAACCTAGTATGCGTTACTTGCATCCTGCTCTCATCAATAACAAATTCCAGCAAACCAACTCTATGATGCATGCCTATCCGTGCGCCAAGTTCAATTCAATTAAGGTGGCTGTGTACTCTCAGACATGCATGTAGTAAAAGTACAATAACTTTGTAATTATTCGCGCAAAACATATAAAAGTATACATTTTTATGAAGGCAAGACATCAATAAATCTTAATATAAATACAGATTTGGGGTAAAAACAACAATTTTGAAGAAAATCACAAAAAGTGAGTTTTTGGCAATATTTGTTAGGTACATCATAACAAAAAACACTCTTTCCAAAATATTTTATTTTGTTTTAGCTCAATCTTGAGGCTCCATTCCAAAAACAGTTTTTTATTTTTTTGATATTGGCCTTATTTTTTGAGATATTGACCATATAAGGCATCAAAATGAACTTTTTAACATTCAAAAACGCCTATTTGCACAAAATGATGCCCAAAATCGGAAATAGACCAAAATATAAAAAATGAGAAAACCGTTTCTTGAGTCGATCATGCTTTTTACGATGATCATATTTGCTTACCTATAGATGCTGTATTTATTGAGTTATCGTGTACCTAAATCGTCATTTTACCGAGAAAATGAACATTGAAATAATGGCCGTTGAAGTTTAAAGTGGTCACATTTTGCACTTTCATTGAATCTCACAGGAGAATGCGACAGTTTTCGTTTTTGAAACTTATATTACGTGAACATCGGGTAAATCCACAGCCCCTTGAGAAGTTTGAGCGAAATCCATTCATAACTTGATATTTAAATCGGGGAAAGAACTTGAAAAAACCCCACATTTTATCAGCTAAAACGGAGCCATTTGACCACTAGGTTTTTGTGAAATCAGTGCTTCCGTGGTGTTTCCATAAGATGCGCCACGCATGCAGATAAGCGTCGCGTATTTGTGCGTTAACAAATTGCGCGATACGCAACGCGATGAGTTGTTGCGCGCGTGTACCTTGCTGGTACAACAAAGATTTTCTTTCCTTTTCAATTTCAAACACGAGTGGAATAGTGAAATAAAATCCTTAAAATATTGCAGTTGGAGTTTACAAATCTGGATTTTCATTCCTTGTATTTATAAAAACATAACAAGGTACAAACATATCAAAAAACTCAATTTTGAGAAAGAAACAATGGCTAGAGTACACAGCCGCGTTAATACACTCGTTATAAAGCAATTGGCAAGTCGCTGACTCACAGCGCGTATAAATGTGATAAATGTAAAAATTTATAAATTCATTAATGATAACGATATGCTAATGTTTTCCTTCTCCGTACTATTTATAGAATTGTCAGTTGCAGCTTCTTTACCGTGTCTACGAACCGGCCAAACGTCTTAAACTTTCTACTACAACCGTCAGTGTCAACTCACCCACCACATCTCAAGTCTCCAAACCAAATACCACCACCAGGACTACAACTTCCAAAGGACAAGCCTCTAGAAATGTCAAAAGCACTCCTTCCGCTGGAACCCCACGACAGGTCACCAAAGATAGCTCACACACAGAGGAACCCGTGCCTATGGTTTCATAGCATCACCCACTAATGGATTGTCAAGTCTTTTATTGGTGTAAATTATTCCAAAAGTTGGAGGTGAAACTATAATTATATTGAAATGATGTACGGAGGCAGAACAACGTCTGGTGATGTCGGATGTAATGTTCGGGGCTGTAAACGGAGCTATTATGTCCTCACTCCTCACGCCAGTTGCGGAAAAGCTTTGCTGTTATGTTGGGCGTATGCAATTGGAAAGTACCAGGATACAACTTTAGGTCAGTGAGATTGTCGGACTGGTAGTTGTTGTGGTCGGGACGCCAGTGCTTGAAATCTTCAAGGGCGATGGACTCAGGTTTGAAATCTACGGGCCGGCCATCAAATTTCACAGACCCAAACTACAAATCGAGGGTTGAGAACCAGAAAGCCTTTGTGAGTTAAGGCTTTCTGTCTCTCAACCCTCGAAAAGGAAGATTTTAATGTTACATGGTCCGCATTCTGATCCATTATAAGACTTCAGACAATAAGCAATTACCAGTTGATGGTGAAGTCCGCATTGACCGCTGTTACTTTTTAGACTAAACGGTCCGACTGGTTGGTGTTACAGAGTTACGGTACAGCTACGGTCCAACATTGGAAAGTGAATTGCAAGTATATATTTCCGGAATTTGATTACTTCAGAAAGTTATGATTTTCCCATATTTTGTAATATATCAAAGAAAACATAATTTGCTAATATATAATGCAGTTAGTGTAACATTTCGTTATAGAGAGTACTAAGAGCTTAACTTATATAATTTATTTTAAGTTAACAATCAATTAGGAATCAAAAGGGATATTATACCCTGTTATCTCTGAGTAGAATCGTTAACATGGTTACCTTACATGATTAATGCGTCCCATATTTGACTTCAAACTCTGAATATTACGTTTCTGAAACAGAATTAAAACCAAATTTGTATACCGAAACATTTTCTCCCTAAAATATATACGTTTGTGGCCAGAAGTTGGTTAATCAGAAAAATTGCTACAAATGATGTATGAGATAATTTAGTGTTTAAATTATTATTGTTGTTATTATTATTATTATTATTATTATTTTGAATTGGTGTTTCAAATTATATAGGCGTATACCATAGGAAAAATAACCCGTTTTGCGCATCGCATGTGCGGTGGGCATAATATTATCACCAATAAGAATTTTCCGTATTTGGTTATAGTTACACGATTTAATTGGTAACATACACTGTAAGGAAATAATGTACCATAATTTTACGGAAATTTCCGGCAGCAAAGTTTTTTTCGCGTGAGAATAATTATGAAAAGTATTCATATTCTTGCGGTAATAATTTATACGTATAGTTATACGGAAACAATTTACGAAACCCTTGCTACCGGGAACTTACTATTTGAAGCACATTTTCTACAGTGTACACTTCAAATCCGACCGGTGTCACCGTCACGTACGTTACAATATTGTTATGTGAAAGGTGCTGTGTATATTCACCACAAAGATAATTTCACATTCCGTTCTGGTAGCCAATTTGTTGCCAGAAACAAATGTTTGTTCAACATAGGTTTCCTCAAAACAAAAAGGCACACAAATGACACTGTACAAATCAGGTCCTGTATCCACCATTGGAAATGTTTAAAGATACGGTTCAGTAATAATTATAAACTTTAAAGTTTGAACCCATTGTGAAGTGGTAACAAAGGCATAAGTTCCACAATTTCTTCTTGATTGATTGATTTGAACTATTTAATATTTGGAAATATATATTCAGAGCGACGAGTAGGTCTCCAAAGGATTGTATCTTTGATGATAATACCGATGTTATCAAGTCAGATTTACTCTGATTTAGTCTGGTCATTATCATAATATTTATTGATTCGACAGTCCTGACTCCCTGTAGGAATTTGGAGCTTCTGTAGATTGTAGAATATCGGACGCCACTATCGACCCGAATCTAACCTAAAGGCCCACTACATACTTTTTCCCCGACGTGGAATATTCGATGCAACACGTCTTCGTTATTTAATTTATTTCCATTCTACTTCCAAACATGTTTAAATTCTAACGAATGGTTGTTGAACGAATATTCTACGTCGAATATTTGGAGTCTGTATGGCCCATAACACTAATTTTAATCAAAAGTCTTGGTACTGACTGACCATAATCCCGTGAATGTGAATCCAAACACTAATCATTTAATACTAACCCTAACCCAAATAATTGAAGTCGTATATAGGTGGCGTCATTTATATTCAAGTCTTGTCGATTGAATGATAGGCAGAAAGAAACATGTGAACAGGTTTATCTATAATTGATGAGTTCCAATCTCTATTGTACACCTCTGGGTTCATTAATTCTTTATGTATTTCTTCTTTATATCTTGCAATGTTTATTTATTGTTCATACAATGTGTGCTATAAACAGGAATCTCTGAGACTCCTGTCAATTGTATAAAAGATAATTGGTGTAGTATCCTTACATAGTACTTATGAAATCTAATATATTTGTATAGTTTGTATATTTACTATGGTGAAACCAGGTTTATTCATTTTGTAGTTAGAGAAAATAATGTGTCATATTTATAATAATCATTTTCTGCAGCAATGTTCTACTATTGAAAGTATTTATAGACAAGTGTATTTGTGCATGGGTTGGATATAGGGTGTGTTAGAACGTTTGTACTTCTATAAAGCAGGTGTAAAGAAAGACTGCTAAACAATGGACTATTCCAGTTGGAATCCATACACACCCTCCATGGCCTTAATCTTCCACACAGGGAGTGTGACGTTCAAATGGGGGACTACGTGCATTTGAAGTCTCCATTTGAAGTATACACCCATGTGTGGGAGATTAAAGTCATGTCTTTCATAGGAGTGTATGGATTTCAAATGGAATGACGACATTTGCCAATTGCCAAAATGTGAAACGAACGCTGATAAACCGTCGCATCTCCTAGCAGTGGCAAAGTTGATAATTCAATATCTTGTGAAAATAGTCGCAAAGGATGTCCAAGTGCTGTATGATTTCTTGTAGGTTTTAGCATGGTAGGCAAGCGGGGACTCTTTTATGAAGCAATGTGCTTAGAATTATTATTAAAGAGCAAGGAGTGTGGAAACAACAACGTAAATAGGGGTATACCGTCTACACGTACGTGGGTTTTGTACTGCGGGCACTGCATGGGCCTCCATCTTAAATGGAAGAAACTTTCCTGTAGGCCTAGGAAGAATGGTCTACAAAATGTAGATAATGTTATTGAATCATGTGGATATTTGCTGTGAAATACTTTTTTGCGATATTTATGCAACTGAACTCAACATTGAGAGTGCAATATCTATTATAATTGGTCATGTGTAAACATGATGGAAGAAAGGCTATAGAATTGAAAACAAGGGAGTTGCAAGAACGCATTGTGGTCTACAAACAATAAAAAACAACAGTGGCGTAGATTTGTTTTTGACATTGGGGGTATGGGGTTGGAATAAAATCTATATAGTATAGTGAATCCAGTACCTTTTGGCGACAGAATATTTGTATGGTACAAATGCGAGCTTTGCGCGCGAAATGCTTTGCCATATGGAAGTTAAAGTGATGAAATATGGTGCAAAAGTGTAATAAATTGCACATTTTGTGCAAAAATTGCCAAATATGAGATTAATTTGGTCAGAAACCCACATACAGGCGTCAACATTGGGGATGATTGTATGGACCACCCCCTGGCAAAAATATTGGGGGGTGATTTATCTCCGATCTATGCCTGTAAACAGTTACATCTTCAAGCTTTTTAGCCACTTGTTTTTCAACGAGCTCATGCTTTTTGTGAATTCTTTAACGTTGGCGTTAGCCGATATTAAGTACTCAGCATATCTAATGTTAAATCTGAATGTAACAACACTACTAACTGAATACGGTATGGCACACACGTCGCGTTGTAGCAGTAGCGTCATTTGGATATGTTGGTGGCGCCCTTCAGGTGTCCCGTCATCTCATGGGATACTAAATTCAAATCAAATAAATACACCAAAGGTGTGGTCATTTTTGTCAAATAAATAAATGTTTTCTCCTGGACTGTTTATTAGATGAGTAGCAATACCGTAAAAACTCGATAGTTAGCATATAGTGCTTACTATCGGGCGCTTTTGAAAACATGAAATTGTACCAAAGTCCGACGCTTTACAAACTGAGCTAATGGGGTTGAGACACACACATTTGCAGGTTTACTTTTTCGTATATGTGTATCGATGATTTGCTCAAAACCCTTTACACTTTTGTGGATGGGACTATTCATGTTTGCATGTTTTTAGCAAGCACATATGCTAACTATCGAGTTTTTACGGTAGACCGACAACTAAACTCCTCAACCAAAGTTTGGAAAGTTTTTTCAAGCATCTGTATCTCAAATTATTTGTGACATATTCATATCGTGTTGCATATCAATGGATAGCTACAATACTCCCCTTTACAATGACACCCCATTTGAAACAATAACATTTTTCACGGCTGAGTACACGCCTGCCTTGTATTGTAGTGGGGTCTCAAACAGAATTTGCCAAATTGAGCATTGTTCTGTGCAGCAAGTTGTAATCCCATATCTTCACAATCTGGGCCCTAATGCAATCCTCCAAGATGACACCGCTCACCCCACAGAGCCACGGTAGTCAACGACAATGGAGATCCTGGTTGTGGTAAGACTACATTAGTTAGTAACAATCTTACACATGATATCAATTATTCCAAGTACAATGGAGAGCCTGGTTGTAATAAGACTACATTAGTTGGTAACAATCTTACACCTGATATCAATTAATACAAGTACAATGGAGATCCTGGTTGTGGTAAGACTACATTAGTTAGTAACAATCTTACACATGATATCAATTATTCCAAGTACAATGGAGAGCCTGGTTGTAATAAGACTACATTAGTTGGTAACAATCTTACACCTGATATCAATTAATACAAGTACAATGGAGATCCTGGTTGTGGTAAGACTACATTAGTTGGTAACACTCTTACACCTGATATGAATTAATACAAGTACAATGGAGATCCTGGTTGAGGTAAGACTACATTAGTTAGTAACAATCTTACACCTGATATCAATTAATACAAGTACAATGGAGATCCTGGTTGTGGTAAGACTACATTAGTTGGTAACAATCTTACACATGATATCAATTAATACAAGTACAATGGAGATCCTGGTTGAGGTAAGACTACATTAGTTGGTAACAATCTTACACATGATATCAATTAATACAAGTACAATGGAGATCCTGGTTGAGGTAAGACTACATTAGTTGGTAACAATCTTACACCTGATATCAATTAATACAAGTACAATCGAGATCTTGGTCGTGATAAGACTACATTAGTTGGTAACAATCTTACACCTGATATCAATTAATACAAGTACAATGGAGATCCTGGTTGTGGAAAGACTACTTTAGTTGGTAATAATCTTACACATGATATCAATTAATACAAGTACAATGGAGATCCTGGTTGTAAGACTACATTAGTTGGTAACAATCTTACACCTGATATCAATTAATACAAGTACAATGGAGATCCTGGTTGTAATAAGACTACAGTAGTTGGTAACACTCTTACACCTAATATCAATTCATACAAGTACAATGGAGATCCTGGTTGTGGTAAGACTACATTAGTTGGTAACAATCTTACACATGATATCAATTAATAGAAGTACAATGGAGATCCTGGTTGTGGTAAGACTACGTTAGTTGGTAACAATCTTACACCTAATATCAATTAATAGAAGTACAATGGAGATCCTGGTTGTGGTAAGACTACATTAGTTGGTAACAATCGTACACATGATATCAATTAATAGAAGTACAATGGAGATCCTGGTTGTGGTAAGACTACATTAGTTGGTAACACTCTTACACATGATATCAATTAATACAAGTACAATGGAAATCCTGGTTGTGGTAAGACTACATAAGTTGGTAACATTCTTACACTTGATATCAATTAATATAAGTACAATGGAGATCCTGGTTGTGGTAAGACTACAATAGTTGGTAACAATCTTACACATGATATCAATTAATACAAGTACAATGGATATCCTGGTTGTGGTAAGACTACATTAGTTGGTAGCAATCTTACACCTGATATCAATTAGTACAAGTACAATGGAGATTCTGGTTGTGGTAAGACTACATTAGTTGGTAACAATCTTACACCCGATATCAATTAATACAAGTACAATGGAGATCCTGGTTGTGGTAAGACTACAATAGTTGGTAACAATCTTACACATGATATCAATTAATACAAGTACAATGGATATCCTGGTTGTGGTAAGACTACATTAGTTGGTAGCAATCTTACACCTGATATCAATTAGTACAAGTACAATGGAGATTCTGGTTGTGGTAAGACTACATTAGTTGGTAACAATCTTACACCTGATATCAATTAATACAAGTACAATGGAGATCCTGGTTGTGATAAGACTACATGAGTTGGTAACAATCTTACAGCTGATATTAATTAATACAAGTACAATGGAGATCCTGGTTGTGGTAAGACTACATTAGTTGGTAACACTCTTACACCTGATATGAATTAATACAAGTACAATGGAGATCCTGGTTGTGGTAAGACTACATTAGTTGGTAACACTCTTACACCTGATATGAATTAATACAAGTACAATGGAGATCCTGGTTGTGGTAAGACTACATTAGTTGGTAACAATCTTACACATGATATCAATTAATACAAGTACAATGGAGATTCTGGTTGTGGTAAGACTACATTAGTTGGTAACAATCTTACACCTGATATGAATTAATACAAGTACAATGGAGATCCCGGTTGTGGTAAGACTACATTAGTTGGTAACAACCTTACACCTGATATGAATTAATACAAGTACAATGGAGATCCTGGTTGTGGTAAGACTACATTGGTTGGTAACACTCTTACACCTGATATCAATTAATACAAGTACAATGGAGATCCTGGTTGTGGTAAGACTACATTAGTTGGTAACACTCTTACACCTGATATCAATTAATACAAGTACAATGGAGATCCTGGTTGTGGTAAGACTACATTAGTTGGTAACACTCTTACACCTGATATGAATTAATACAAGTACAATGGAGATCCTGGTTGTGGTAAGACTACATTAGTTGGTAACACTCTTACACCTGATATCAATTAATACAAGTACAATGGAGATCCTGGTTGTGGTAAGACTACATTAGTTGGTAACACTCTTACACCTGATATGAATTAATACAAGTACAATGGAGATCCTGGTTGTGGTAAGACTACATTAGTTGGTAACACTCTTACACCTGATATGAATTAATACAAGTACAATGGAGATCCTGGTTGTGGTAAGACTACATTAGTTGGTAACAATCTTACACATGATATCAATTAATACAAGTACAATGGAGATCCTGGTTGTGGTAAGACTACATTGGTTGGTAACAATCTTACACATGATATCAATTAATACAAGTACAATGGAGATCCTGGTTGTGGTAAGACTACATTGGTTGGTAACAATCTTACACCTGATATCAATTAATACAAGTACAATGGAGATCCTGGTTGTGGTAAGACTACATTAGTTGGTAACAATCTTACACCTGATATGAATTAATACAAGTACAATGGAGATCCTGCATGTGGTAAGACTACATTAGTTGGTAACAATCTTACACATGATATCAATTAATTCAAGTACAATGGAGATCCTGGTTGTGGTAAGACTACATTAGTTGGTAACAATCTTACACCTGATATCAATTAATACAAGTACAATGGAGATTCTGGTTGTGGTAAAACTACATTAGTTCATTAGTTGGTAACAATCTTACACCCAATATCAATTAATACAAGTACAATGGAGATCCTGGTTGTGGTAAGAATGCATTAGTTGGTAACACTCTTACACCTGATATCAATTAATACAAGTACAATGGAGATCCTGGTTGTGGTAAAACTACATTAGTTCATTAGTTGGTAACAATCTTACACCCAATATCAATTAATACAAGTACAATGGAGATCCTGGTTGTGGTAAGACTACATTAGTTGGTAACAATCTTACACCTGATATGAATTAATACAAGTACAATGGAGATCCTGGATGTGGTAAGACTACATTAGTTGGTAGCAATCTTACACCTGATATGAATTAATAATAATTAATTAATTAATTAATTAATAAAGCTTGCTGATGAAATTTTTTTTTTAAATAAGAACTTATCTGAAGCAAAATACAACATAGGTTGTCAAGTTATCTAAACATTGGCATATTGTTCATAGCCCATTCACCAAACTATAATTATTTCTTAAGACCTACACCGTTTCCATTCACTTGGGAATATCTGAAACTAATCCCCCATTTGGCAGTCCAACCAACTCATCTGGCAGATCATGCAAAATACAAGCGATTCTGAAAGGCAAACATAGAATCGTAATTTAAATGGCTGACTTTGTGTCATAAATAAACAAGGGCTTGGACCAGTGGCTGCGCCACGGGGGGGGGGGCAAAGCCCCCCAGTCAGAACTCTTTCCAGAAAAAACCCAAAATTACGAAAATTTCCACTTTTTGCGGTAATTTTGCGCAAAATTTGTTGATTTTGCTCACCCCCCCCTGAAATTCACTTTGCCCCCTCTGAAAAACTCCTGGCGCCGCCACTGGTTTGGACAGTGTAAGCGATGAATACTTATTCACCTCGTAAGTTGGGATCGTGTGCAAACAAATCAGAACTTTAAAATGACGTGCCGCAAATTCACTGATTATCTAGATTTGCCCCATACCTGGCAAGCAACAAAATGGGCGTATTTTGACTCCTATCAGCGCGTTGTTCACTGGAACGAAGAACCCTCCTGTGAGGCGTTATATGCCCGGGTTATATGTTAATGAAAACCTACCTGTCCTTCGGTATGTTGAGGTTCATGCTCACGAATTCCATGAGTGTATTGATAATTTGACGATTCTTTTCCACGTCTTTTCCAATTCTACAAACTGACACCTGTAAAGTGGCACATGGTGTTTCACCATCACCACCTCGGATCATATCTTGATCAGATAAAATGTGCACATTTATGTACTGTAAATAAACAAAGTAAGAAAAAATTCTTGAAATAAATTATTAGCAGTATTAAGCATGTTTAACGGTAAAATATGCTAATAATGATATAAAACACCTTGCTTGCGGTTGTACAACTACATGGTGTGTTTTGGAGGGCGACCTTCTTTCTAACGTTCTAATCCGAGTTATTTGACGTCTATTCATCTATAAGCACTCCTGCTTGTAGATGAAGTTTTACCGTATTAACTCGCATATTAAAGTAAAGAAGATACTGTATTATTACCTATTAATTAAAGGCCCATTCAGTGATTTGCTCATCCGGACGATCGTAAAAATCATCAAAATTCAGATTTCGGTACCTTTGTCATTGTCATAGATGTGCTAACATAGCCTGCAAGTGGTTCAGCCGAAAGCCGTGTAATTAAGACAAAATAAGAAATTTTACACGAATCTGTATTTTAGATACTGACAGACTACACAGTATCTAAATTAGCTACATGTATTTGAATGGGGCTTAAACTTCGTCAGTACTGCTGTTTTCTTCGTTTGTTACCAAATTTGTCATTTCAAAAATACCAAATGACAATTTGAATGACTTATCCTTCACTTTTAAGCAATTTATAGACAATTTTATTTTTTTTACACTTGCGCTGGGATCACTGAACGGGTCTTTAACAGAATGTTCTTCTTGCCAAAACCAAATATCTTTTACTGACCTGACAGTTTCGGCCATGAAGGCCATCATCGGAGTGATGGTACTTGATCCTTCCTTCTGGTTGATTGGTCGCCAACAGATGGCGCAATAGCGCCCAGAAGTGGATCGTATACGTGACTGAAAAATGAAAATGGGCCCGCATCTCTGTTCATGATGTTTGGAGCTCTCTTTCTTATCCACATGAATTCTTTGATGCGGCGAGCCCCCAGATCACATTCCTTGTCGAGAACTTTTGCGCCGTCCCAATTGATAACATGATTATGTTGAACTGGCGTGCGTGGTCTGCGATTGCTGATTTGGATTGTTCGATTGTTTCCTGGTTTGTCTAGTAAAGATACCTTTACTTTTTGCTGCTTTGTCCGATTCCACCTTATGTTCACCCAATCTTATTTTAAAACGACGACTTGTTTCACCCACATATTGTTAGTATCACAATTGACGCAAATACCTTGCTCCAAACACCATGAACAGAGATGAGGGGCCCATTTTCTCAGTCACGTAATATACGATCCACTTCTGGGCGCTAGTGCGCCCTCTGTTGGTGACCAATCAACCAGAAGGAAGGATCAAGTACCATCACTCCGATAATGGCCTTCGACCAAGATGGCCGAAACTGTCAGGTCAGTAAAATATATTTGGTTTTGGCAAGAAGAACATTCTGTTAATTGTATCAAACAAACCTGTGAATTTCTTCAAGAATATATTATTAGCTTTCAATCCCCTAAATATCGCTGACATTGTTACTCAACATGGTCAACAGCAATTCAGAGGAGAGCCACAAGTGTGAAGTGTCCCCAAGTCGCCTTTGAGGACACAAAATTGAGGTTTTTAGTATTATGATTAGTTAAGACTCTTCTTAAGTTGTTCAAAGCAAAATGTGTCTCCAAAGTCTCAAACGCGTTTACTTGGGTTTGAATTATTTATGTTTAATAGGCAATGACTAACCTTCTCATCCGGCCACTTCAAACTTTGATGGACAGTACTGGATAGATTTACGCTAAAATCCTTTGGGAACAAGTCCTTCTTGATGTTGGTAATCAGTTGAACTACAGGCATGTTGACAATTTTCCAGTTACTAACGATACACGATCAGCAATGATGCAAAAGGTTGTACCGACACAAGCTGAAACAATACATTTTTGCTAATCATATGAGGGAAATATGATGGCATTTTTTTTAAATAATACATATCATAAACGATAAACAATAGCAATTGATACAAGTTTAACACTACGATTTCAACCCAATAGGCTCCTAAGTGTGTCCTCAAATTACAATTGTTACTCATCTAAACCTTAAGGCGGGTGTGAAGGGGCATGATCTAGCGGTGCTTGCACTCAAATATTCACAAACACAGCTGACACACAATAGGAATGATATGGCATCTATATAACAGATATCCCAAGTATATAAGTGGTGCCATTTCCACCCCATATGAATGGTTTGTACCAAGATGTGGAAAATACATGCACATGGTCCACACCAGGTAAATAATTATTTTGGTATTTGTAAAACCTATTGTTTTTGTTCAAATACGCAGTCTGGATTTTATCATATTCTTTCAACGCATATATTCAACTGCGGGTCTTA
Source organism: Amphiura filiformis (assembly GCF_039555335.1). Taxonomy (NCBI): domain Eukaryota; kingdom Metazoa; phylum Echinodermata; class Ophiuroidea; order Amphilepidida; family Amphiuridae; genus Amphiura; species Amphiura filiformis. Next base: position 16,806,244 of record NC_092635.1, on the reverse strand, counting down.
CAACAGGTTATTACAAAATGGTAACGAAATAAGCAAGGATTTGAGATATAATCATACATTGTATATCAATTCAGCATCGAAGTGGTTACGTAATTCTCTTGGTTACCGGATCACGCTACTTTGGTATGCCTTCGAGTGCCATATACTTTATGTGGTGATCATTTCGATCGTGGTTCATTACTCTAGCGCGTGATCCCGTTGACATAGTAACATTACGTAACTTCGATACTGAATAGTAAATACACCACCATATGTATACCAGAAAACAATGATTTTAAGTGGCGGTAACACAATTCATCTCAATGCAGCTATGTACTTGAGAAATGCGAGTCGATCGATTCGGACCATTGTCACTAAGTTTTCAATTCCATTCGCCGTAGAAGTGACGTAATTAATCGGATTAACTAGCATCTAGCATTAGCATCTACTTTCAGCAGTAGGCAGGCATTTATAGACCGGTTCGTTTACCAGGGGTGTAGCAAGAGCATCAGGGGCCCATGGACAAGGAGCAGTACGGGTCCTTTTAACCAGGGCGGGATTAAAATTATGGGAGCCCTGGACCAGGCCCAAATTTGGAGGCCCCGAACTCACGTCCCGAGGAAGGCATGTGCACTCGTACTCAAGTCAGTGGCCAAGTTTTGGTTTACGTATAATATAGAGGGGGACTAACATATTTTGTTCCGATGTTACTGGGACATTTGCGCGCAAAGCACGCGAAAAAATTCAAATTCAGACTATTTTAGCCCCAAATCAACATGAATTATACTATTTGAATGCGCGCGAAGCGCGGCAAATTTTACAATTTTGGGCAAAAAACATGCTATTATTGGGGTTAGGAGAAAGATACATAGGGCAATTTTGGGGCCCCCAAATTTTGGGGGCCCTGGACCCGGGCGCATCTGCCCCAATGGTAAATCCAGCCCTGCTCTCCATTATCAGCCCTTATTTAATTTTCGATTTTGTGATCGGGGCCCATGAACCCTCGATGACTTCGTCCACCCTCACGGTCCCCCGCTTGCTACGCCCCTGTCGTTTACTGAGTGTATACAAAATAATTATTTACCTGGTGTGGACGATGTATTCATTCACCTATTGCTATGGTAGTTAAACCTTTTACAGCATCACTTCTATGGCGAATACATACAAAACTACATGTATATGCTAAATCATATACGCTGGCGAAGTTACGTAATAATCGGATTAACTACCATAGCAATAGGTCAAAACAATTTTTGAATATACCACGCTGCACTGATACGTTCACGCTGTACCTCTGCATTGAACCATATCATGCTGATCACTTGTACCTGTAAGATTAGTATCTTTCTGCGTGTTTCTACTGGGGAACGGTTGGCGGGTAATGCGGTTTAGTTTAGAGTGTTACCGGTTAATGTGCGCAGTGGAAACAGATCGGTTCAGAGTGATGCGGTGTGGACACCCGGCAACCGTGATCCTCATGAGGTAGATCATGTGGTGTGACACCCGTTATTTCTACCAGTGGAAACACAACGGTTAATGGTTGCTGGGTGTTGAACTTCTTGACGTACATTTTATGTATCACATCGTGACCTTAAAAGCAGCTTGAAGGTCAAGAAAACAGTTTCAGTACTTCCGGTACATACCTTATTTTAAGCATCAGTAGAAACGTGCTGGTTGTTGCCTGAATCGGATTGTGGGTTACCAGGTATTAAATACCGGGTAAAAATACAGAGTGCTCAGTATAAACACGCAGTATGATTGCAGACATACACAGGTGATTAGTTCAACCTGCTTGTAGTGTAGCGCGATATGTTCAAAATTGTTTTGACCTATTGCTATGGTAGTTAATCCGATTAATTACGTAACTTCGCCAGCGTATACTTATACATTCTGGTGTACAACTAACTGTACATGTAGTCCCTTAGATGAGTGGTTTTCAAATCAAAAATTGGTTCACTGGAAAACAAGCATACCAGAGGTCAACTTGAATGTAATATTCTATAGAATTCATATTCCTGACAACAATGTAGAATGATGTCACGATTAACTGCTTGAAAGGGCAGACAAAGCAAGATCTACGGTCGTACGATTTACATAGTACAGCCCCGGGAGTACAGCTGCTAAGCTCCCAAACAGGGAGCCATTGTGCACCTTTTATTAGAAGCATGACAATTTCCACACAAGTTCAATGTTGATTGTAAGATATGGAGCTATTTTGATTTGACCCTGATGACCGCTAGAGGTCCCGAAAGGTCATACAGGGGTAAAAAAGTAAATAAATAAATAAATAAATAAATAAATAAATAAATAAATAAATAAATAAATAAATAAATAAATAAATAAATAAATAAATAAATAAATAAATAAATAAATAAATAAATAAATAAATAAATAAATAAATAAATAAATAAATAAATAAATAAATAAAAATAAATAAATAAAACATTGAAAATGCTCCGATCTTGTTGAGATATATACCAAATTACTCGTCTGATCACAAGGATTAAAACAATGTATTGTGTGCTATCTTTGATCTATCATTACGGCGTTTATCCTACAAAAACCACATTTTTAGGTAAAATGTCACTTTTTTGGTTGTACGGGGTAAAAATTTCAACTTGCTCCAATTTTGAAAAAAATGGTGGCAAATTTTTTGTGTAGCTAACAGGAATCGGAAAAAGCACTGTGTCCACCTGAGATAGAGGGCAAACAAGCTCAAAGGCCATTGGGCGTCCATAGGCCACTGTTGATTTACAAGTAAAGTAAACAGTTTAGAAGGCAAGCTCTATACCATTTCTTGATTCGCATGTCAAGACGAGCAATTTGACTTTTACTAAAATCGGAGTAAGTTGAAATTTGTACCCCTGTACAACCAACAATGTGATCAATTAGTAATTTTGCTTGCCACCAAAACCAGTCAGTTTTTACTTACTAATATTTCGTCTATCTCGTCGGAGGACTTCATCTTCAGATGTGAGCATCTGATCCACTTTCCCGGGAAACTGGCTTCTGGTTGTGAGTTGTAGCTCACTTCCAGTCTTCAAAAGTGGGTCAAATACGTGACTTAGGAAATAAGTGCCTTCCTCTCTATTCATGGTCTTTGTCCCCATCTTTTTTTAAAATCTTTTCCACAAGGCACCGAGATGCCCTGTGCTTTTATTATTTTTTTAAATTATCAAAATCAACCAAAATCACAATCAAATCACAAAATCAAAGATAAATCAAGAAAACAAAAGATACAAAATGATGCACTACATTTGTAATATAATATACAATAATACCAGTCAGTCCTGGCTCACAAAACTGAATAGAATGTTATGTTATATCCAAATACCTGTGCAATACAGTTAAAGGGGTACTACACCCTGGCCAATTTTGCCTATTTTTGCATTTTCTCAAAATTATAGCGCATTGGTGGTAAGTAAGATATGTATATTATAGGGGCAAGGACTACAACTACTGCATTGAAAATTCAGCAACTCAAGGGAAGTAGTTATTGATTTATTGATCAAATATTGGGTTTCCCTCATTTTTGACTGTAACTCTGACTGTAATGCTGAAATAAAATTTCCAGTACAGTAGTTGTAGTCCTTGCCCCTATAACATACATATCTTACTTGTCACCAATGCGCTATAATTTTGAGAAAAATGCAAAAATAGGCATAAAATTGGGCAGGGGTGTAGTACCCCTTAATAAAAGAGTATTCATTTGTAGGATTAGAAATGGTTATGTAACAATTGCTCAGTAAAATTTCAAACGTATACGATATATGCAATATTTCTTTGACATGATTTTAATTTTAGAACAGATCGAGTGTGCAATATTTGTTTTGTCTTTTAACATTGTCTTGAGTGACAAAGAGAACAGTATTTACCATGATAAAATCATTGACATGTACATGTATTTAATTTTACACAAGAATGTGAAATATTTATTTATCTTTTAATCTGTTTCAAGTGGAAAAAGAGAATCATTATACCTGCATCATGATAAAACAGTAAAAACAGTAAATTTTATTTTGTATTGTTGTGTAATCGATGCATTCGTTTAATTTAACGAAGGAAATCTTGATAAACTTGATGCTATCATTGATTTACATGTACAGCCCTTTTCCCTAATAAAAGTGGCAAAATTGTGATTTTACCCTTTCGTTGTTAACTAAACGTATCTCGAGATTAAAACAAGCAACTTGAACAAAACAAACGGCATTTGAAAGCTATAAAGTAGATTACAAGTCAAATCTCCACTTTTTATAATGAGAGGAGAGCTTATCATGCCTTTTGGTAATATTATATTCTGTTTCTCTGTTCTTTTTAATGAAATTAACACAATTAATAAAACTAGGGATTTTTTCCTGAAATTTGCAAACATAAAGATAGTATTTAATACACAATAAAATATATGTAATTAATTTATCATCTTGGATACCAAATATTATATCAAAGGATGAAATAGAAAAGTCAATGACCTTAATGATCTTAACTAAGTCTTTCCAAATAGGTTTAACAGAATCACATTCACAAAAGAAATGAAATGAATAATAGTTTGAGGAAATTTCTTACAGAAAAAACAATTAGGAGAATCTTTTCTTTTAATCTTGAACAAAAAATCATTGAAAGAAATAGCATTATGAAAAACCTTAAAATAAAATGATCTAAGACAAATAAAGACAAATTTCGAGTGCACCAACAGTTCAAAGTCCCCTCGATTTGCTTCAATTTTACTTTATAGTTGAGATCATGGTATTAGTGTGAATAGAAAAGGCAACGCCCAATGTTTTGAATTGACTACTTTTTCAGGCAAGACCACAAAGGGAAATCATTGGAACCCTTTTTAGAGCCAAACCAAATAGCTTCAGATTTGGTTAGGTTGACCTTACAACCAGAACCATTATACTGCAGTTACTGTCCGTTTTCCTATACACAATACACAGACGCGCGACCTTTACAAATAGTGTATGTTAGAAGTATATGCATTTGCCTAGTTAACATCACTGTGTGAAAAATAACCGGCCAATATTTAAAGTATTCTCCAAACTTCTAGCAAATATATTTCTCTAACATGACCTAAAATTACAGCTAGGTTAGATGTTCAGAAATAGTCGCACTTTCGTAAAATATGAGTGAGGGCAAGGCATAGCTAGCTCATAGCTAGCCAACTCCCCGTGTTAATTGAATTGAGATTTGACCAAAAATATTGGTAACGGACCGCTCACTTCTGAAGGATGCCACAAAAAAACGGTACAAGCTACATTTAAAGTATTCTATGAAATTCTAGAAAATATAGTTTTGTAACATGTTCTAAATTTTTAACTAATTTAGGTGTTTGGAAGTAGTCGCACTTTTGTGTTTTAGGAAGGATATGTAAACGACAGATAACACCAAAAAATATGAAGAAATTATTTCCAAACCGTGTTAAGTCAACAATCATTATGTTGCTCATTTTCAAGAATGCTGGTTAACAAAAAGCAGACCATTGTCTCATTTCGTGAACAAAGGTCCACATACCATTGTTTCCTTGCGTTTCCTTTATAATCGGTTACCCAACTGAAGCTATAATACCAGCTCATTGCGATACCGCACACGTAAAACAGACACAACCAGAGAAGATCTGATTTAATCAGTTGAGCTGTTTTCAATGAGTGTTATCTTGGTTTAATAGCTTTTAATGGCGTTTAAGTCCTGCAAAGGTCGTGGTGAATTCTACTGTAGACATGACTGCATCATGCACCGAGCAAATTTATCAAGGGTTTCAAACAAATGACTAAAAGAAACATGAGAGCCATCAAGAAAGCAAACAGAGTCATCAACAAATAATGAAATCTTTAAATTATGATTTTCAATTGGGATACCCTTAATGTTCTTATTCTGCATGTTCTGGCGAATAGCAAGAGCCACATACTGCAGTTACTGTCCGTTTTCCTATACACAATACACAGTGCTCTTTCCCATTGACGCGTGACCTCTATAAATAGCCCTACGTTAAAAGTATGGGGATATGACTAGTTAACGTCGCTGTGTGAAAAATAACCGGCCAATATTAAAAGTACTCTTCTAAAGTTCTAGAAAATATAGTTTTTAACATGTCCTAAATTTTTAGCTAATTTAGATGTTTGGAAATATTCGTACTTTGGTGTTTTAGTTAATGTTATAGGTAATAGTACATTGCCTAGTTAACGTCGCTGTGTGAAAAATAACCGGCCAATATTAAAAGTACTCTTCTAAAATTCTAGACAATATAGTTTTGTAACATGTCCTAAATTTTTAGCTAATTTAGGTGTTTGGAGAGGGTCGCACTTTTGTGTTTTAGGAAGGATATGTAAACGACAGATAACACCAAAAATATGAAGAAATTATTTCCAAACCGTGTTAAGTCAACAATCATTATGTTGCTCATTTTCAAGAATGCTGGTTTACAAAAAGCAGGCAATTGTCTCATTTCGTGAACAAAGGTACACATACCATTGTTTCCTTTCGTTTCCTTTATAATCGGTTACCCAACTGAAGCTATAATACCAGCTTTATTGCGATATCGCACATGAAAACAGACACTTGTGCACAACCAGAGAAGATCCGATTTAATCAGTTGAGCTGTTTCAATGAGTGTTATCTTGGTTTAATAGCTTTTAATGGGGTTAAGTCCTGCAAAGGTCGAGATGAATTCTACTGTAGACATGACTGCATCATGATCGTTTCAATCGCAACCAAAAATAAATACGGCGAAATCGGGCATCCCTGAAAAATCCCTTTACTCATTGTAATAGGGCTTGTAATAAAACCATTATTTATGACATAGCTTTTCCTTTCAGAATACATCATTTTAACCCAATGAATAAACTTGTCCCCAAAATTAAAGTGTGGCGAATAGCAAGAGCCATCGTTTCAATCGCAACCAAAAATAAATACGGCGAAATCGGGCATCCCTGAAAAATCCCTTTACTCATTGTAATAGGGCTTGTAATAAAACCATTATTTATGACATAGCTTTTCCTTTCAGACTACATCATTTTAACCCAATGAATAAACTTGTCCCCAAAATTAAAGTGTTTTAAAACATTTAACAAAAAATTATGATTCACACTGTCAAAAGCTTTTTCAATATCAAGAAATAAAATAGCACCAGGTATTTGATTAATGTCTGTATAATCTACAACATCCATAATTAAACGAATATTGTTGCCAACATTTCGCCCTTTGATAAAACCTGTTTGATCAGAATTAATTTGTTAATTAAATACTTTTTCATTCGGTTAGCTAAAGTCTTGGCAAGAATTTTGTAGTCAACAGTCAACAGAGAAATAGGCCTGAAATTATACGAAGATATCTTTATCTTTCTTGGGATGAGACCATTCCTCTGAGACTGAGACATGACACCATTGTCCAATGAAAAATTGTACTATGGAGTGATTAACCAGAGAAGATGAGAATTAACAAATCACAAATGTCAGGCCAAAATCCGGGGCCAAAATACGATATAAAATTCAGTTGGTAAACCATCGTACCCAGGGTTTTGTGTTTTTTTTCCCATGGAAATAAGAGTATTTTCCAACTCACTCTTGGAAATCGGCTGATCGATCAAGAACTTGCTTATATTCATCAGACAATTTAGGAATATCCAGATTATCCAAGAAGGAGTTCACATCATGCTATCATGGTGTTGATGAATAGAATATAAATCATTGTAATAAGAATGAATTTCCTTCATGACTTCAGACTGAATAGAAATAATTTCATCATTGTCTTTCATAAGTCTACTTATACATTGGTATGCGGTGTTTCCTATGTTTCCACCAAAGCTGGTTTTGTTGTGAAACATCACACTGTTTTGTAAATATAAGGAAGGCAGAAATAAAGCATACATTGTAATACCTTAGGACCTGTAGTTCAAACATGGAACACAATAAGAAGAAAACATTGAACTATTTTGTAAATAAAAAAAAGTGAGGAGATACATCCACAAACCAAAACAATTAGATCATGATACCAAGTGAAATGTGGGTTTACAAAACATCAGGGTGAGATTTCAGATGGAAATTCTTTGAATTGAATGATTGTGTACAAAATATAAGAGAAGGCCAGAAAGAAAGCATAGATTGTAAATGCTTTAGGACCTGTAGTCTAAACATGATATCGCCAATACTTGGAATAGTGAGGAGACACAAACCAAAACAATTAGGCCTAGATGTAGAAATTATTAGAAAACGTAAGGGTGCTGAATACCAGGGATAATTTTTGAACTAACACAATTATATTAATCAAATCATCTGAAACAAGAATAAAATCTAGACTAGGGGATTTCTGATGCCTAGTATATTGTTTTAAATTAGGGTGAAAATTACGCCAAAGAAATATCGCCTAAATTGAACTTTTCCATTAAAATATTAATCATTTCACAACTTTTAACATTTGAATGCCTCTCCCGGCCACCTTGATAATCTTGGGGCCCTAAAACAGCATTGAAATCACCACCAACAATTATGGGAGAGTAATTAAATTGATTGATTTTTGCAAAACCTTCCAAAAAGCAATCTGGATCATCATTATTAGGGGCATAGATATTAACCAAAAGAACCGAAAGCCCATTATATTAATTGTAGGCCTAATTGAGAGAATTAGAAATCTACCATTGGGCTTTGTCCCCCTCTTTCTGATCTCCATCGCTTCTCGTACTTCTCTAGACTTTCTGACATGTTCCTTGCCAAGTATCTTGGAGTCCTCCCAATTGACGACGTGATTTGCCCTTGCAACATCATCATCATGATCAGATATCCGAGCAAGAACAAGGCGGCCAATCGGTGAGAGCAAAATGTAAAAAATATGGGGTCATTGGGTGAGAGCATGATTTTTGGCATTTGGTGACAGCAAAATGTAAAAAAATATGGGGTCATAACCTTTTTTTAATGGACCCTTTGAGTGAGATGTACGATTTCGGTCAAATTTTGATTTTGTTATTCTTTATTCAAAATGTTGAAATAATATTAGTAATAACTGACGGGAAGGGTTGCTGCCCATTTTAGGTTGAAATAACAGGGTAAACTGAAAGAAACCCCACTGGTTATTTTGGTCATTTAACACGCAGTTCTATGGGAGGACATATTATCATAATTTTTAAATTATGATAATATGTCGAACTTTGCTCTGTTGACCTACAAAGACAACAAATTTGGCCGATTCCATTTAGGTGCAAGTTGGGACATTTGTAAACATGCATTACAAATATGCAAAAAAATCAGGTTTAAAAAATTAACCAATTTCATATTAAAAGATTGTATATTATGGCTTTAAATAAACAGCGCCACAGAAATCTCGAATATTGAATTTCTATGGCTTTAAATTTCTTTCAAAATATACCGTAAGTATATAGGGCCTAACAAAATCTTGATTGGAAGTTACCGTAATGTTCAAATTGAAAAATAAGGGTCTTTGGGTGACAGATCAAATAAAAAAAATCCTATAAATGTGGTTATTGAGGGATCCGGGACTAGTACAACAAATCATACCTAGAATATTTTCAATTTGAATGTTATCCTTTCCACCCAAAAATAAAAATCATCGTATAGATCCCTGATGAGGAGAGGTGCCAGTTGGGCCTATGCATCAAGGCCAGTGCAGGGCTTGAAATATGGATTTCAGATCCAGGAGTAATTTAGGGTGTTTTTGTGTAAATATTGCCCCTGTCTATACAAATACACACAGTTCTGTTTCAGAACCAGGGGCAATTTGCCTTAGCAGGGGTAAATTTTCCCCTTGCTCCGAGTGCTTATTTCCGAGCCCTCATGCAGTAGGCCTAGGCCACACCCGAAGTCGGACATTTCCACCTGGAATGATTTCCTTGCAAAATTTCTCTGGTAAAAATCCGGTATACAATGTTATTGTAGGCCTAAGAGTAGGAATTTTGAAAAAGGCAGCAGTGAAGATTTGGCACAAGAAGGGTCTCATAAATGATGAGTGTCTGGGGCCTATTCGGCCTGGCCTGGCCTCATTTTTCGAAGTGCAATGGAGCCCTCTTTTGTTTAATTTCGTACATAAATCAAAATGGCGACTGACCAGAGCAAATTTTCGGCTGCTACCGAGCATGAAGAAAACGTCAAAAATAACGATATTCCTGAGCATCCATATCCTTCAGTTGTCGAAAGATATTTCACTCCAGGTTACAGAACTGGTGGGTGTTAAACATCCCAATTTTAAAGCTTGATGTACCATATTATTTGCAATTTGTGAGCTATGCGATTTGTTGGGTGCCAAATTTTGAAGACTTGCAACTTTTTTCTGTATGGAAGTAGGGGCTGTGCAATAATTATAACCCCTCGCTTGGGGAGGCTAAAATTGGTGGGGCAAGTATATTTTTGGCCAGCCATAAGGAGGGGGAGGGAAAGCAATTTTGTGCAAGCCGAGATGGGGGGCCTATCTAGACTCGATGAGTCTCATGGACGCCGTTCCTATGTCCATCAGACTCGTATTTCCCATTTTGGATGTCAATGGGAAATACACACTTAACGATTTGGCGCCGGTTAGAAACTTGAAAAAAAATCTTTAAAATTTTATCAATGTATATAAAAGTGGTACCAACCTTATTGTGCTTGCTAATTTAAGACTCGGTTGAAACAAAATTAAGGATCGAATGCTTTTTAGTGTCCAAAAGGCAAAATTATCGTCAAAGTTCTGTCGAAATCGGCACCCTTATGAAGGGTTCAGAATTGAATCGGAACGAAAATATCCGATCTTTGCGATCAAAAACACAAAATTACAACTTTAAACATACTATTGGCAAAAGACATTATTACCAAACAATACAGAATAGAAAATTTGACATCATTTTCTCAAAATATTGAAAAATTTGCTCACTAGACATCGAAAAAGCACGCAATCCAATTCCCCTGCTCAAACGCGTGGGAAACTGAAAGTGCGATAATCGTGACTAGGCCTATCCTCAGTTACTGAGGGTTGGGGGAGCACAGCATAGACTGCGGAACTCAGTCCTCAATGATAGTCAGTCATTTATCTTTTGGTCGTTATATGACTATCATTTGAGGACTGAGTTCTTATGATACATCTTCCGAGGAGCAATTTCAGACAATAGCTTGGGATTAGTGGGGCAGAGGTTATCTATTGAATCCTTTCATGACCACTGTCACTGAAGCATATCAATAGTTTAAGGGATGTTCATAAAATTTTGAAGTTCAATATTTTTAGCTGAAAGTTCTTTCATTTGAAAGAGAATTAAATTACCTAAACAATAAGGGGTCAATCATGTTGCCCAAAATTTTGTGTGTGAAATTGTGACAGCAGGCACATGTACAATGCACACTACTGTATGTGACCCCAGATGACCTCCTATTCTTTACTGTAAGAAAGCTGTTTTGGATGGTCTTGATTTACATACAAATTGCTTTTGAGCTAAATTGAGCGTCGACTTGGTGGAACATGGATTGCACTATGTGATAGTTTATGAATCCAGTACCAACATAAGTCAACATCACTTAGGTTTTGGTTGTCAAAATTAATTTTTAGTGATTTTCTCCATTGAGCCCCACAGTAAAACCATTTTTGGACTGTACATGCACATTCCACTTCCCTATGGACGAATAGCGCCACCTATTGTGTGTGATGTGAGCTAGCCTAGTCAAGTCTGCCAAGGACACTTGGCACGAATTGAAAGACCATGTCACTCTCGACAAAAGAATGCATGCATGTCAAAGGTCACACCGTGACACAACACCAATTTGGTGTTTGTTATGCTCCTCGAAATATGTACCTTAAGGTCTAGGTCTGAGCACAGCAGCGTCATCATCCCTATATCTTTGTGTCAAAAATTGGTGTGATAGTACGGCGAATCCTCTCGTTTTTCAATAGCTAGCCTATGCATGGCGATTTTGTTCGAGATAGACCGAGCGACTCAGGCTAAGCATAGTACGACTATCATATGAGATACCACCAAGTTATATTATACACATTACTACGATTTGCGCATGCTCTAGTATCCCATATGGTGTTGCTATTACAAGGAAATTGATTTGTTTTCAGGTAAAACCCAGGTTTTGTTTTTAATATACTAACTTGAAATTAAATACACTAATTAGCTGCCATTGCTGTTTGCTCTGGATACATTTTTACTGCATTTTTGGCGTAACAATTTTTAAATCGTAAGTTAAAATTGTGATATATTTAATTTTGAGAATTACAATTATATAAAGGAACACATTTAAGATCCAGGTGCTTGTATAATATAATATTCAATCACACGTACGTATATCATTCACAATGCATATATGTGTACTTTTTTTTATCTATGTCAATAATAGAATATTGATTTCACCAACGGAGTATGGAGCTGTATGAAAAAAATATTTATAATATAGGGTGTTGACACTGGGGGGAGCTTGAGATACAGTCTTAGCTAGTTAATACAGGTTTACATTTACTATCTTATATTCTGTGTGTTTCTACTGGGGAACGGTTGGCGGGTAATGTGGCTTAGTTTCTAAGAGTGTTACCGGTTAATGTGCCCAGTGGAAACAGATCGGTTCAGAGCTGTCCACTGTCACCGGCTATAACATGACACATGGCGGACTGTACTTTACGGAAGAGAGAGAGACATCATGTATCATTGTCATGATTGTATGGCAAATTGATATTTTTAAATGTTAGCAAGTGTCGAAATAAGCAGATCTTGACCAGGAGCCACACATTTGGAAAAAGCGGCTCCTGGTCCTGTGAATATCTAGTGAACCAGGAGTCATTTTTAAAGAGCTAGGAGTCATTTAGATTTTAATTGTACACATTAAATATAAAAACCAGTTTGACTACCAGGCTCTAATTTTTGTTTAAATGTAGAGCCTGGTTTAGTTGATTTTGGCGTGGACCAGGAGCCAAAATGTTATGACCATTGGGTAAATGGCTCCTGGGTGCCTGCTTATTTTGAGGCTTGAATGTTAGCATGGGTAATCTCTTATAAAGAAAGCAAACTTTCCTCTGAAGATACAGATTTAAAATCGGGTACTAATACTACTAAGTTTAAACTTTGCATAATTTGCAACTAGGGACTGAATATCATTCCATACTCTGGTTGTTCCACACAGCAAATACGCAGGATTTGCCATTTTGTGGTAAGCAGATATGAAACGAGAGCAGGTCAAAGTACTATTTTAGCCTACGTCCGGACGTCACCGTATCCTACTATCGCTGAAACAAGGAAACCTCTTCACGAATTCACTCACCTTGCGCTCCTACATTAAGAGTTGAAATAAACATACGGACCTACTGAGTTTCCAACAACAACTTGGTCGTTCCTCAAAACAACATGTACGAACTTCATTTTAAATAAAAAATCTTGTAAGGTTGAGTGGCAGTTAGGACAGTGACTAACTGACATTCCTCATAAAATAATTGTGTGAATCAGACCTAATGATACACACAAATATCATTTCTCCCCTCCCACCCCTGTTAAGGGTGTTTTACTCAAAAGCACAGCTGTTTTGTTTCAAACTCAAAATTTCAATATCTCAGCTAATTACCTTTTTCAATTGTTTTGTTGTAGATTTGAAAGGACAAAAAGGTGAAGATTTTTGTATTCTGAAACACTCAAATAGGTAAGTATTGAGCATAATTTATCTTAACCAGTAATGACATTTAACAATTAGTTTTTGTTAATTAGTCAGACCAAAATCATGTTGTGTAAATTTGTGAACTAAATTAATGTAATAGAGGCCGTCAGCGTGACGTCATATGCCGCCATCTTGTGGGTACACGCTGCGATGGTCGTTCGATCTGCATGCGTGAACAACAAAATCGCCGCATCAACGCGTGATAACAGTTGCGTGGCAAGCTGCGCCCTGCGCAGAAGCGTCCGATGCATGAACACGCAGATCATTTGTACCCACAAGATGGCGAAAGGCTGACAGCCTCTATTAAATCAAGCCCAGATTAACTCAGTGCCAGTACCTTCAGAATGTGCTGCTGTTGAACAGCCTCCAAGCAAGATTGTCTTTTATCCTGGACAGACCACAAGCTTGCAGTGACTCTACTCAACCTATCCACATGACTAGCCTTTTTTCAGATAACTCAGTTTGACTTGACCTGCTCATTGAAATGACTTGACTGGACTTGTGACTTGACTTATCTAATGTCTTGAACTCCGAGGGAGGAGGGGTAGGGGTGTACCGCTGAGAATTTGAAAGTGGACCAATCAATATACCCATTTTTCAAGAAATTTGGACCCATCACCCATCGATATGACAAAATTTATAATTACACATTTTCGGCCAAAATTAATGTTAGCTTTAGGTGTGCTAGTGTTGATCGGTAGATCTTGATGATATAAAAGACATTTAAACATTTATGTCCAGTTTTTAATTTTTTTTACTTATTAATCATGATTTTGGAGGTAAAATGTGATGCGATCAAGCAAAATCAGTCGGGACTCGGAAATATTGATTTTAAGATATAGCCAAACAAAGGAAATGTTTCCTCATGTTTTGGAAACTCTTTAATTGCTCATATCTTTGGAACTGGTTGTTCAATTTCAGTGGGGTTTTCTGCAAAATCCAGCTTTGTAAATGCTTTTTACTATCCTATAAGAGACTGAAAATTTAATATTTCCGAGTTTTGACTGATTTTGCTTTATCGCATCACAAATGTCTGGTTGTCCATAAGTGGATAAGTGCTTATTTCGAATACCGATCGTTGACATACAAACACAACAAATTTGGCTGGTGTAGGTCTATTGATGTGCATGTACACATAATTATGTGTATTTAAATTAATTGGTTGATTACGCGACTCCATTTTTAAAGCAACTCCACTGGCTCCCTGTGAAAGAACGCATTCATTTCAAAGTACTGCTATATGTGTACGTCCATATCAAAATGATGCACTTGTCGGCTGCTACAAGTGTCTCATTTCACATAATAGCTAGGAATAAATACCAGACTCATATCAAGTGGAGGTCACTTCAAATCATCCCCAAATCACATGGTTAAGGAATGTTCTCTGTATTCCTAAACCATGTGATTTGGGAATGATTTGAAGTGACCTCGCACTTGAGATGAGTCTGGTATTTATTCCTAGCTATTATGTGAAATGAAACACATGTAGCAGCCGACAAGTGCATCCTTTTGATATGGATGTACACATATGTGTTTAAATGCTTAAATGGACATGCTCCAGGTTATCTGGCTTCTTGTTTCACACCTTACCATCAATCAAGTACCGGACTTCGCTCTGCTGCAGATACAACTCGGCTTACTGTACATAAATTAAATGCCAAATCTCTCCACTCTGCTGCAAATAAAGCTTTTTCTCTGGCTGCTCCTGGACTGTGGAACAATTTACCCATCACCATTCGTACTGCAAACTCATTACCAGTCTTCAAGAAATTACTGAAATCATATCTCTTCCCAAAAAGTTAACTGTTTTTATTGCTCACTTTGTTTTGTTATATTGTGTTTATGCTTTGAATTTGTTTATGAGCTGTGGTCTAGATGTAACTGCGCTTTATAAAACAATTGTGTATGTATGTATATGTATGATTAAATTATTTAGTTGCAAATAAAATTTACCTGTGTGGATAGTAACAACTACATATGGTAATCAAGGAATTCTGTTTTGTGCTTACATTTACTTCAAAGTCAATTTTTCTCTGAGATGCACAATGCCTATATATATGTATATTTTAGGATCACATGTGTTCATATTTAAATGACCCCAGGTTAGCACTAGGGGCGTCTCTGGACTATTGGAGGAAGAAATTGTAAATTTCTTCATCCTCTTGCAATCTACATGACATTGGGACCGATATTTTTCTTTGCCATACCAATTTTCATTTTCCAGGGACTCTACATTGGGAAACAAGGGAAACGAAAGGGGACTGTGTGGTCCAAAGATTAAACATCACCCAGGTTCATTTATTGTTTATCTGCCTTTGAATTGGCAACAGGCTATTTTCAACAAACAAGATATTTATTTCTTGATGCATTAAAGGGGCTCTTTGTGATCCACAGCAGGGACTGCCTTTTGAGGAGAGCGAGAGCAATCGCTCTCTACTGCTCTCCTTAAATATGATATAGGAGAGTGAGAGCAGAGTCAGTCCCTGCCACAGCCTCATCCCCTACTTTATACTCCAAAAAAATTATTATGCTATCATAAACCTGTGACTATAATGTTTGTGTGTGCCAAACCTTTTCTGGCAGATTCAGTCATTTGACAAATGCGGTCCAGACAAGTTCAATTATATTGGCAATATCAAAGACCCTAGATACAAAATCTACCACTATGTACTGTACACACGATCATTAATAGTGTACATAGATTTTATATCTTGGGTCTTTGATATTGCCCTATATAATTGAACGTGTATGGGCTACAAAAGGTATCAACTCGCAAATTCAATGCCTGAATCAATTGAAATTTTTGGAAATAAGTTTTATGTGGATATTTGTTGAACCATACACCAAAAAGAGGATGCTAGAATCATGGAATGCTCCTTTAAAGAGACAGCCATGATTGATAGACAAAACAATATTGATTCCTTGCCTATGGTTTGGTTGTCGGCTGGCCGGGCGGCCCAGATATTGATCACACCATGCCCCCTCCCTCTCAGACAGACACATTTCTAGGCTGACGATGTAAACATGTCTGGGATGTGTCTCATTTCATGTGGATGTAAGCTTATCTAATGTTTGCTTTGAAATCAAAATCTTACCTAAATCTGGAATATTGGTATACAGTGTGCACAGAAAGTTGTGTACCAGACTGGTCAGTGACTTTTATGCCTCTTCTCTCTGTCCACTGTGGTGGGACCAGACTTGTGCAAAATGCTTAAGCCAAGCTTAAAAGCTTATAAAAGCATGCTGGCCTGTATGAAGAAAAAAACAGAATTTGATAAATAAAGAGCAAGGAAAAGAAAGGCCACACCCAACAAACTAAATTGTACCATTTTGTTCTTAGTCCTAACCTTGGGTTGAGAAATGATATGCCAACTGTAAACCCATAAATAAAAGTCGTACAGATACCTTTTTGTGATTAGTTATCAGAAAAAAAAATAACCTAAAAATTGTTTGATTCTGTATAATTACACCAATCTATATTAAATCACCTTCTTTTTTTCCCTCTCTGAAACCATTACAATTCAGTGGGCAGCATTTGATGTACCTGGTGTAGCAGAGCAAAATGCTCCCCATTTTGGACAACCTGCTACACAAATTTCAACTTGCATAGCAATATCTTACAATTTTATGATCATATCATAAGAATATGACTTAAATAATGTCTTCGCTAAAAGTTGCTATAGATGCAAAATATTTCAAAGTAAATTGAACCCTGTCAGTGGGATTTCAGGGATAGCATTTTTTGTGCCCAATGTATTGAATAAAAAAAGGGCAGACAGTGACTAAACATTAGTTTTCTGTTTGTTATGTCTTGTATTAAAACAGGGTTTGTGTAGTGACTCTTGCCAAAGGCCATCCATTGTTAGATGTGGGCAAAGCACCTGTCACCAAGGTTGATTTCCAGGTAGGAGAAAACACCAACAGAATGAACAACAAAGTCACTGGAAAAGGAAAAAAGGTAATGGTCTAATCACTTAATTAGTGGCTTAATTAGTGGCTTATTATATTTAAAAGTAATTGTTATGTTTAGATGTATTGATACTTTATCTGTGATATTATTAATCAGTAATCATGGTAACATGCTTGAAGTATTTGTTTGCAAGAATTAGTTATTTGTTTGAAATTACTTTAAAAATTGACAATTGAACAAATTCAACAGAAATAGAATATTAAATAATTCAAGTATTCCAAGAAACACAAGATGGTATTATTGAGAATTAAATTATGATAGAGATGCGTCATCATTACTAGCTGTTGCACGTAATGACCCTTTCTATGGGCATGTGCACCTCGAGTCAAAAAACAAAACCTTTGTTTTCTATCCCATTTTTGTGTAATGTATAATATGAAGGAACACTGATCAGATATACTAACAAATAGGCCATTATTTAAAGAAAAAAGTGTCTGCCTTGGTCTCAAACACTTCCCCAGTTACTGGAGTTCACAAGTGTGTCCATATGGGCTTAATCATGGAACAAATAATGTTAAAAGTTGGTCTCAGTGATTTATAGGTGAAGTAATTTGACAAATTATTTGAATAAAAACAAAATAAAAATGAAACGGTCACCTGAGGAGCAAGGACCATTATACCACTCATGCGATTCAACCAGCCACTACAATGTATGTTACTGAAAAAATATTCTTTTACAATCATGATTTGACATGGAAATCTGCTGTACTTAATTATATGTCTGTTCCATTTTGATATTTTTTTTTATATTTAAAACCTACAAAAACTTACTAGTACTTTAAATAGTAATCAGGCTCGCGATGTTGAACAGTATCATCCTGTTTTAGAGCTATTCTGGAATTGTTACCAAAGCAATTTTAGTTGTTTCCTGGAGCCCACTGGATGCATCTGTGAAAAAATTACAGTATTTGATAAAATTAAAATGCTTCACAATAGTGTTGTGATTTACTATAAGGTTTGTAATTAGGTGCTTACTTTTGTTCTTGTTTAGAACGAAGTTCAATTCAATTCATTTTTATTTAGAACAATACATAGTCCTAAGGGCAAACTGAGTTCCTTTTTGCAGTATGCAAAAAGTGCATAAAAAATTACCAGTAACATATGGCAAATGTACAGATGGATATTAAACATAAAAATACACACAACACAAAAAGAAAGTCCTCACTTATGTAACCTGTCATAATTCTAAACCTAAGTTCTTAGCTTAAATTGATACAAGGAAATAAAGAAGATTGAATACACTTTGATCAATGTTCAAATAGAATTACCCCCTTTCAGGCCTGCCGTCTAGATTTTAAAGGTGAGTGGTTTATCAATCGCTGGGATGATGCTAGGCGAGTGTTCGAATTTGCACAAATACCACTAATTTGGGTATAATTAAGTAGAGCTTCAGTCTTAAAACAGAATTTATGTATTTATAATGAAATGCTTGCAAAGCACGCTGAAATTTGTGACTTCCTCCACTTGGAGGGGGCACAGAATCAATTAAATGCCGAATTGGATGATTCAATGGCTGATTTTGAGAGATTTGCAGTGAGCAATATTTAGTGTCTATGGCAAGTGGAAAATCGCTCCCTAGAGTATGGGCGAGTGGTAGCGAGTGACAGCGATCGCTCGCCTCAAACTGCAAGGCCTGCTCTTTCAAATCAATTGAGCTGCAATACCATTGGTACTCTTGTTGTCGTATCTTGCTTGCCTGTATTTGCTTGAGGGTAACTACCCTTTTCGCAGGTCCTTTTTCAGTACTGTGGTGGCAAATACATTGTTACACAATAGAAATTGAGATATTACAGAGGACATCATGAAGGCTTACATATAAGAGTTAGTTTGTACCAAATAACAATTAGCAAACTGGCCTGGAAAACATGTAGAATCCAGGAAGCTCTTTTGGAGACAAGATTTGGAGGGAAATTTGGAATTGGGAGGGAAAGTTTACTTCCCCATGTAAAAAATACATAAGAAATAATGGGAAATTGTGCTGTCCTGGAAATGTGGCTTTCCTGGGTGGCTTTTAAATCTTCCTGGAAATGCACAATTTTGAGCTCTGGCATCAAACAAAGGAGATGATATAATAAAACCCTTTACCGGTATATAACAGGATGTAAAATCCGGGCGAGTCTCAAATTATCAGTAGCACTTACTCTGACTTTCTGTTTTCATTTGAATAACAAATTATTGATAATGATAATGATGTGATCGTTGTAAAAAGAGCAATAATGGGTATAATGATGGAATTTACTCTCAAAAAATATTCTTGATGTTACTAAACTCTTCATTATTTGAAGTAGGTAACCATAGACCCATCTTTTTTCAGAGTCTATGAAGTAACCCAACATCTTGCACTTTTCCTGAGTCAATGTCCTTTTTACATACTTAGAAGCTATTACTGAATGTACATAGCCTTAAAACTATTTTATTTTGTTTATTCATGGTCCAAACAACTTAACTCTACCTGTATTTTGTATTCACATCCTCCCATATGTCACATACTAAATTGCCTCAGGTACAGATGTACTCATGTGATGTACCTTGCAATGATTCACTGTGCAGCTCATTTTGTTACTGTGCTATTCTACAAACAGTTAGTTCAAAGTTTGAGCAAATGATTGGCTTAATGACAGGTTGCCCCCAGGTTTTGAGTGCTTCTTGAAAGCTCAGTCCATATCTATAGATAGCTATTCCCAATGTAGGTCTGTAACCAGGATTTCAAGTTTCAGTTCGACTCAAATCATTATTCATATCAGCGGAATTGGTACAGATAGTGGGTGCATTCACTGATGGTGTTAATCAGTGCAAATTGTTTTGTGATGTTTTGAGTATGAGGGGAGTTCTAAGTGGAGACATTTTGAGAAATTGAGTTGAAATGGAGTGATTTGGTGCAAACTGTAAAGTTTGAAGGCATAATTTGACATTATTTTCCATTTTCCTTACAGTTTTGTTCTTTTTCTTTCTCTTTCTCCCTCCTTTCCCCTTTTTCTAATCATGTTTAGTCGGAGTTTGACAATTCTTATGGATACAATTGACCCTTTTGAACCCCCTCCTGGCTCAGCCTGCATGCATTCTCATACCTGCCACTGTCCCTATTTAATAGGGACTGTCCCTATTTTTACTGAAACAAAAAGCATAAAAGAAAGCGATTTTGGCATGTGTCCCAATTTTTGAAAAAAAATAACTACAGTAATGTATAGGAAATTCAGGAATGTCCCTATTTTTGAGTTTTTTCACCCATTTGTCCCTATTTTTGAGATTTTAGGGTTGGCAGGTATATGCATTCTCCAAACAAGTTCTGATATACTCTTAAGATACGCTCATGAGTCAGCAGAATCAAAATGGATCAATCAGATGCAGTGTTGTAACCAGGATTTGTCCAGAGGGGGCATAGGGGAGACAAAATTTTACAAAAAATGGTTTAAAAGTTGTACTTATCTAGAATGTCACAGCAACCTGTGGCAAGTAGGAGACAGATATCCACAGAGGGGCAGCATTTATTTATTTTGCATCTTGCGGCTAATCAAAACTGAGGTTGCTTGTACCTATTCATTCTTTTGATATTTTGTCCCAGTATTGTTTCCATCTTATAAGACTAGCAGCAATAATCAGCTGATTCACTTTCCCCAGGTAACTCAAAATTAGGTTTCTAATGAGACACTCCAAAAAGTGCTAACACCTCATAAATATTTTATTATTACCTGGGAATATACATATTTGCATTTTATACAGGGTGGCCAGTGGTTATCAGAGTATTCAGTATTATGTCGAGTTCGCTGTGCTGATTCAACAGAATACACCCTGTATAGCTGTTTCAAGGCTAAACTAGTTGAAGTCAATGAAAAACTCCTTGAAAGACCACAATTACTGCAAGAAAAGGTGAGATACTTGTGTCTTTAGGTGCAACACTTTTTTGTTGATTTAATGTAATTATAAATGTTTGTATATGTGTAACTCTAGTGTTTATGTGACAGTTGTGAGAGTTGGGTAATGGTATTGTTGTATTTGACTGTAATTGTGTTTGTTTATGTATAAGTGTAGTGTTTGTAAAATTTGTTAAATCAAAGATTGAGATATTTTGTCACATAGCCACCTCTTTAGAAGCAAGTGTCAATCACTGAATTAATAGCTATATACTGATTAAAGACGGCTTGAATAAATATGTATAAAGCATACTTGTTGTCAAGTGCTTAAGGCAAATATGTATAAAACATACTTGTTGCCAAATGCTTACAGCTTTATTGCGATATCACAAGTTAGCATATCTGGTCATTTTAAGGTATAGGTATTTTATCTCCTGAGGTTCTGGACTGGGCCGACAGGCCGACATTAAACCATGTAAAGGTGGTATGGGTACAGTATAGCGGTCAAGGGCTCTCTTATTTTCAGGCCCTCAGGAACTAAATAATACGACCATTTTGCAGGAAAGAACTATGGTTCTTCAGGAGCAAAATTACAATAGTGTGTAACAGTGCTATCCCAGGAGTGCTGTACTGTGCAAAAACTGATTGAGGAGCCAATGGCTCCTAAGTTTATGAATTTAGGCACCCAACTGTTGCTCCCAAGTAAAAAATAATTGAGGCGCCAACTCATCATATTCCAACCGCTTAAAGTCATTCTGCCGCAATGGTTAAGTTTTTTTAGCTTACTTCCATTTCCAGTTCCATGACCTTACATAACACCACTAGTACTACTAGCATCATTGATAGTAGCTGTTGGATCCCCTGATTTTATTGTTTCATCCTCCTTCTACATGTTCCCAAAGTTCATCAAATTAAAAGTTCTTTTTGACTTTGATGCCATCATGAGTACTTAAAACAAACAAAAGTTTTGACCTATCCTATCCTATCCTATTTGCTGGCGATTAAAAGCTTCAACGCCAGGGATTGAAGGTTTAGTCGCATCAGAAAAATTTAGTCGCTAATGCGATTAAAATGATCGCACCGTACAGCACTGGTGTCTAAGATGCTAAAATCTGTCTCTTACGCTTGGAAGATTCTAGCTTGTTTCTAGTTTTTTCTAGCCTGGTTTCTTGTTATTTAAAACCTTACCCTACACCCTAATCCTAAACCCTGAATCCCTATTCAAAAGCATGTGTAAAAATGAACCGTGGTTCTTCCCTGCATTTTGACAACTAAATATACTTCCCTCCAGCAGTTCTGAAGACCCTGGTTTGGAATCATGCCTTACCCAAGTGCACAATATGATGGCACTTCCTGGGCTCAAACTCACAATCCACCGATACCACTGCGCCACCTTACCCTTAATGTATACCAACCTTAATATGTTGAAGAGGTAGGCTTCATTAAAGCCCTGTTCCTGTTGCCTACCTTTGCTATACCCCTGGACTCTGGAACAGGTCTCACACATTTTATGCTCTCATTTTTCTCAATTTCAGCCAAGTACTCAAGGATTCATCGCAATAGTTCTTCCTAAACTTGGTGAATGTGAATCACAGATGGAGAATTTACTAAGCTCTAGTGAATATGAGGATTTGATAAGGACTCGTACCACAGAACAGAATATACCCACTGGCTGAAACATGTAGTCGTCCAGTTTGTATCCAGAGTAAGCCATGACACGGGTGTATTGAGTGTGTCAGGAGGTGATCATGCAAACTAAGATCAAATCCTGGTTGGTCTTTCCATCCTGGTGTGTTGAACTGAAATATTACTACTACCAGCTGATGGTATAACAAAAGAATGCAGTACATTAAGAACAGTATTGATCTACAAGTTTTCACAACATCTCACACAAATGTTGCATTGGGATTGTAGTAATTTCTACATAAATTTGCAGTAATTTCATCAAATGAAAAATCGTCGGGTTCATCACATAGTGACGTATCATGATTTTTGGTAATTTTTCAATTTTTGGTATATATAGGTTTTAATTCAATTATGCAAAGTCCCAAAGCTGCAAATTAAGTAATTTTAATTACTTAAAAATAATTGGCATATAAGAAAGTAGAAATCAGTGTATCACTATCAGTGTGTTTATAGTGGGAGTAGATGTGCGGTACATTGCGGTATAATTTCTATCCGATCAGAAATTATCATGAAACTTACTCTCTATAAACACTAGCCATATTTGTATGAACCCCACATTGATATCCTTCTCAACTGAAGGATATTGGCGTGAGATATTTGCACTATAAACTCACACAAGTATAAATTGTGTACTGTTTTACTGGAAGTAGCAGCTCTTTCATGATGCATATGATGAGCGCAGGAGATTCGGAACACTTCTCACCCCCAAGAGTTATTAAAACAGAATCTAAATGTTCACCGCTATGATCATAATGTTGATTGGGCTGTTTATAGTTAGCACCACAATATTTACAAATTCCCTTTGTGACATCTGGGTCAGTACAATTGTACGGTAATGTTAGTTGGTATATAATTTATGCGATAACTGTGTCTCACTATAAACAGCAAGAGTTTCGGTACATATGCAAGGGCTATCGTATATGGTATACTCAAAACTCTATATATTCACTATAAACACGCTGATAGTGTTGTATAGTTTACTATACGCCACTATGCTTTGAACACTTACATGTGTAGGGACAGTTTTCATACAGTGAATTTAAAATTAGTGCAGAAACATACAACACAAACCTATCAACATTTTTTCAAACTTGTTTTTCCTCTAAAATGTACTTTACAGTTTTCCTTACGATATGTCACACAGCGTTTTGGAGATTTTTTTTAAAGTTATCATTGTGTAAAATCAGCTGTTTTAATGCCAAAATTGATTGATTTTAACTGAACATTTTTAGAAAATATATTTGCAGATTTTGTTTTTCAGATTTTTCCAGAAGAAAAGAAAAAGATTTTAAAAAAGCCCAACCGACTGACCCTACTTGAAAGGTCATAGAACAGGGTTGGGTTTTTTTCATCACCTGATATGATATATAAAAATCCCAACTTTTTTTGAGAACAGTGGGGATGATGCTGTGGATCACGAAATGCCCTTTTAATTGTCACAATGCCACAAGAAAATATACCTTGTTGGCAGCTCTTTGGCTGAAGCTAGTTTGAAAATATTGGCTTAAGCTTTCATGAAAGAGTCATAATCATGGAAATGCATTTTATTTACAAAGTGATGAGTGAAAATAAAACACATTTTAAGCTACCTTTTAGTCGAATAATCCTTGGTCCTGTTCATTGATTGTCTGAATATTGCTATCTTCAGTAGATAGCAAATGATATCCCAGTGATGATATGCCTACCATGTCGGGTAGTCGCTGGCACATTTGAGCTATTCTTTCACAAATGGTCACACTGTGGAGAAAGGCTACATATTTGCGGCCATGTTGATAGCTTAGGCAAAAAAAAAAGTTGTTTGTTTGTCCTCCACCGCCCGCTCCTCAGATTAAGGCCTGACCAATATTTTTTTTTCTATTTTTTTTTGTATAAAAATAAGTAAAATTCTTTTTTTTTTTTTTTTTTGGAGTATTTCTGGACCTAGCTAGAGCTAAATACTAAGATCTTTCATGTTGAAAATTAAAAAAGCCCCCCAAAAAACATTTTGTGTCTTGTGTTCATGTCATAGTCTATTATTTTTAGTGACTTCAAAATACATTGGATTTGAAATCATTAAAAGACTATGACATGAACACAAATTATAACTTTAACTGCATATTAAAGAAACAAAATGTTGGGTTTTTTTAAGTCAACATGAATGATTGTAGCATTTAGCTCTAGCTAGGTCCAGGAATGCGCCAAATCCGGAAAAAAAAATCTGCCCGCCCGCAAGCTGTGGAAGACAAACAAACAATTATTTTTGGGGGCCTTCGCTCAAATACATTGTGCCCAACCCTTCTAACAAAGGGGAAAAGAGAGTTGATGCCAAGAAGCCAGCCTAGTTGATAGCCTACCAAAAATACATTGTGCCCAACCCATCTAACAAAGAGGAAAAGATTTTGATTCCAGGAAGCAAGCATGCCTGGTTGATAGCTTACCACATATACATTGTGCCCAAACCATCTAACAAAGGGGGAAGGGAGTTTGATGCCAAGAAGCATGCCTGGTTGATAGCTTGCCACAAATATGTTGTGCCCAAGCCATCTGACAAAGGGGGAAGAGATTTTGAAGCCAAGAAGCATGCCTGTTTCCCAAAAATACATTGTGCCCAGCCCATCTAACCAAGGGGGAAGGTATATGGATGTCAAGAATCATGCTTCGTTGCTGATAGATTACCATAAATACATTGTGCCCAGCCCATCTAACCATGGGGGAAGATATATTGA
Source organism: Amphiura filiformis (assembly GCF_039555335.1). Lineage (NCBI taxonomy): Eukaryota > Metazoa > Echinodermata > Ophiuroidea > Amphilepidida > Amphiuridae > Amphiura > Amphiura filiformis. Next base: position 16,780,449 of record NC_092635.1, on the reverse strand, counting down.
TGTCAAGAATCATGCTTGGTTGCTGGTAGCTTACCATAAATACATTGTGCCCAGCCCATCTAACCATGGGGGAAGATATATTGATGTCAAGAATCATGCTTGGTTGCTGATAGATTCCCATAAATACATTGTGCTCTGCCCATCTAACCATGGGGGAAGATATATTGATATCAAGAATCATGCTTGGTTGCTGATAGATTCCCATAAATACATTGTGCCCAGCCCATCTAACCATGGGGGAAGATATGAAGAGCTTTGTTGCAAAACCCCTTACATCCACTTTTGACTTTTTGAGAAAAACAGCTTTTTTTAATTGTGCAAGTATTACTTGTTCGATTTGATTCAATTTGGGATTGGATAAAGTGTTGATGAATAGAAACTAAAAGAATAGTTTTGGGACAATTTTCAAGGATTCCTATTTATTTTATTATTTCTTTTATATCGCACCTTTTGATGATGTAAGGGGTTTTGCAACAAAATAAATTTACCCCTTTTCTAGAAACCACCTTTGTAATCAAATTCGAGCCCATTTGTTTGCACTACATTATGTAACTTGACTACTGCTTTGAAAATCAAAAAGAAAAATTGAAATATCTCATTTACTTTTTTAATTATGAATTTTTAATTAAATTCGGGAAAATGGCATTTTTGGGTATTTCCGAAGCTACACCTTTTGTTAATTAAATTTTTTCAAACATAGTGACCCAAAAACAGTTCCTTTTGGTTTTAATAGGTAAAGAACATTCCAGGCTACCATTATACAAAAAAAATTTAAAACAAAACAATTCTATATTCATTTTAAGTTCAGATTTCCGGAAATTCCCTAAGATTTCCCAAACGGGAAATATGCGATAACTCCGGAAGGAAGGTAGTATGAAGGTCAAACAACCACCAAAATGTGTATTTTTACCCACACTATAATATTATGCCAATAACTCAATTTGGCCAAAAGTGGATGTAAGGGGTTTTGAAACAAAGCTCTTCATATATTGATGTCAAGAATCATGCTTGGTTGCTGGTAGCTTACCATAAATACATTGTGCCCAGCCCATCTAACCATGGGGGAAATATATTGATGTCAAGAATCATGCTTGGTTGCTGGTAGCTTACCATAAATACATTATGCCCTGCCCATCTAACAAAGGGGGAAGAGAGTTTGATGCCAAGAAGCATGCCTGGTCGATAGCTTTCCACAAATACATAATGCCCTACCCATCTAACAAAGGGGGGAGAGAGTTTGATGCCAAGAAGCATGCCTGGTCGATAGCTTACCACATATACATTGTGCCCTACCCATCTAACAAAGGGGGAAGAGAGTTTGATGCCAAGAAGCATGCCTGGTCGATAGCTTACCACAAATGCATTGTGCCCAACACATCTGACCAAAGGGAAAGAGAGTTTGGTGCCAAGAAGCATATGCCTGGTTGATAGCTTTCCACAAATACATTGTGCCCAACACATCTGACCAAAGGGAAAGAGAGTTTGGTGCCAAGAAGCATATGCCTGGTTGATAGCTTTCCACAAATACATTGTGCCCAACACATCTAACAAAGGGGGAAGAGAGTTTGATGCCAAGAAGCATGCCTGGTCGATAGCTTTCCACAAATGCATTGTGCCCAACACATCTAACCAAAGGGAAAGAGAGTGTGATGCCAAGAAGCATGCATGGTCGATAGCTTACCAAAATATATTGTGCCCAACCCATCTAACCAAGGGGAAGCGAGTTTGATGCCAAGAAGCATGCCTGGTCGATAGCTTTCCACAAATACACTAGGCACAAAAAGAAACTCGTCAGTTATAGTCATCCTTGCTGTTCAACAACTTGACAATTTTGGATCATTCTGAAAATGGATTTTGTTAAATTGGACTCTTCTTTCTCATTTGACACCATGTTCGTGAATATCAAGCAAAAATTGACCAAGATATGCGCCTCCAAACCGTCAAACCCCAAAATCAAAAGTTGCGATTTTAACGATTCAATTGTGCTACATATAGTTAAGTCAAAAACCTCAATTTGGTGACCACTCTCTGGCTAGTAAGGTTTGACGATTGATTCGACTTCTATGGACCATTTAGAAAAAAAATAGCCTCCATGTCCCTCGCGAAAATCCCGGCATTTTTCGCTAGAGGCCAAAATCCAAAATGGCCGCCGCCACTATTTTGAAAATCTAAGTTTTGAACCAGAGCACCTATAATCATGCACAAAGACACTTTTTCGGATATGTCGAGTACAAGGATTCCGATTCTGACATTAGTTTGACATCACGACATCATTTTCACCCATAAATCCAAGATGGCGGCCGGCACCAACTTGAAAAATTTAGTTTTAAACAGCCAGAGGACCTATAATCGTGTACAAAGGCACTTTTTTGGATAAGTCGACCACAAGGACTTCAAATTTGACATTATGTACAAGGATTCCGATTCTGACATTAGTTTGACATCACGACATCAGTTTTACCCAGAAATCCAAGATGGTGGCCGCCGGCGCCATCTTGAAAAAATAAGTTTTGAACCAGAGTACCTAAAATCGTGTACAAAGTCACTTTTTCCGGTAAGTCGACCTCTAGAAATCCGAATCTGACATTAATTTGACGTTATAACATAATTTTTGCCCAGAAATCCAAGATGGCCCCCATTTGGTAGAGAGATTGAAGCATAAGTGTGTCATTTCCGCCTTATCTGGGGTTCGTGTCCCTTATATGGGGTTTACACTGCCTTATCTTGGGTTTACATCCCTTATCTAGGGATAAGGCGCCTTATCTGTAGTTTAGACGGCCTTATCCTGGGTTTACGTTCCTTACCTGTGGCTAAGATGCCTTAACCGTAGCATATAAATAAATAAATAAATGTAGATATTTATATAGCGCTTTATTGCAGTCTAAACAGAGATAAGGCATCTAAACCCCAGATAATGCGCCGTAATCCCAGAAAAGGGACGTAGACCCCCGATAAAGCAGTCAAAACCCCAAATGAGGCGCCTTAACCCTAAATAAGGAACATAAACCCCAGATAAGGCATCTAAACCCCACATAAGGTGCCTTAACTCTAGATAAGGGTCGTTAACCCCAGATAAGGGTCGTAAACCTCAGATAAGGCATCCAAACCCAAGATAAGGCGCCTTAACCCAAGATAAGAGACGTAAACTCAGATATGGCAGTCTAAACCCCAGATAAGGCGCCGTAACCACAGATAAGGGACGTACACCTCAGATAAAGCAGTCCCAACCCCAAATAAGGCGCCTTAACCCTAAATAAGGAGCATAAACCTAAGATAAGAGAAGTAAACCCCAGACCTGGCAGTCTAAACCCCAGATAAGGCGCCTTAGCCCCAGATAAGGAACGTAAACCACAGATAATGCATCTAAACCCCAGATAAGGCGCCTTAAAGGGGCATTTCGTGATCCACAGCCTCATCCCCCACTTTTCTCAAAAAAAGTTGAGATTTTTATATCACTGGAAACCTCTGGCTACATAATGTTTATGTACAAAATATTTCTTGCAGATTAATTCGTTTAGCAAAGATATCGTGAAATTTGAATTTCGTTCTGGTGCACCAGAACGAAATTACAACGTATTGTCTATGGAGCAGTGTAATACACATAATCATGCGTAACTCGCAAACGCAATATCGGAATCAACTGAAATTTTGGGAATATGCTTTTTTCGTTGATATGTACTGAAAAATGTCATAAAAAGAGGATGCTAGGATCACGAAATACTCCTGGCCCATTCCATGTCAACTCCAGGGATGTGCACCGCAGTACCTCTTCAATTTTTTTATTTTTTTGTGTGGTGGTAGATATTGATGAGAAAGTAAAATCCCGAAAATTTGAGCTTCATACTCCATTTCGTTTTCCCGTGGCATCAATTTGAAATTTAGAGGGTCAGCGTAAAAATGTGTGCATAACGCAGACGATGTTTGGAGGTCCATGAATGTATAAAGGAACCATTTACAACTTTGAAAAGTATGTATCCTGGGGTACTTATTTGTGTAGAATTCAAATCTGGCATCAGAAAACTTGTAACTCCTTTACTGTAAAAGATATAGGGCCCTCAAATGCAACTTTCCAACCAGGACCAACTTTGGGGGTCAAAACTCCAAAAAGTCCATTTTTTTGTAGTCAGAGCCCTGGGGTCAGTTTTATACAATGAATTTTCTGAAAAAAAATACAACTTCATGGAGAATGCAAACCTTTTTTGTCTCCATAGAGTTGTACATAAGTCATTATACATGCGAGTACAACCTATGGAGAATGCAAACCAAGCCATCGAGTCCCAAATATCTCTCAGAAATGTTGTCCAAGGACATATCTTCAACATACCTGAAGTTGATGGTGGGGCAAAATGTCTGACATTGGTTTTCAGGGGGGTCAAAATGTACAAAAAATGTACAATTGGGGTTTTGCATGGGTAATTCTCAGCTAAAAGCTAAAAGTATTCTAATAGGCTCAATATTGATAAGAGTAATGTCCTACCAAAGGGCTCTGACTGGCAAAAAATGGACAGTAAAATTATTTTTACTTTTGGAGTTTTGACCCCCAAAGTTGGTCCTGGATGGACGAAGTTGCATTTTGAGGGCCCTATATCTTTTAAAGTAAAGGAGTTACAAGTTTTCTGATGCCAGATTTGAATTCTACACAAATAAGTACCCCAGAATACATACTTTTCAAAGTTGTAAATGGTTCCCTTTATATATTTATGGACCTCCAAACGTTGTCTTTCGCGTTGCGACACATTTTTACGCTGACCCCCTAAATTTCAAATTGATGCCACGGGAAAACGAAATGGAGTATGAAGCTCAAATTTTCGGAATTTTACTTTCTCATCAATATCTACCATCACACAGAAAAAGAAAAAAATTGAAGAGGCGCTGCGGTGCACATCCCTGGAGTTGACATGGAATGGGTCTCCTTTAACTTCAGATGAGGGACGTAAACCCAGATAACACAATCTAAACCCCAGATAAGCCATCTAAACCCCATATAAGGCGCCTTAACCCCAGCTAAGAGACGTAAGCCCAGATAAGGCAGTCTAACCCCAAGATAAGGCGCCTTTATACATCAGATAAGGAGCGTAAACTCCAGATAAGGCATCTAAACCCCAGATAAGGTGCCTTATCCATAGATAAGGGACGTAAACCGCAAATATGGGACGTAAACCGCAGGTAGGGCAATCTAAACCCCAGATAAGGGACGTAAACCGCAGATAAAGCTGAAATGACACACATATGCTTCCATATCTTTACTATTTTATAATTAGACAAAAAAAAAATGGAGTTAATTCATGATCCTAGGTGCTCCCATTCAAAAATTACATTTACGCTCTACCAAATGGGGGCCATCTTGGATTTCTGGGCAAAAATTATAACGTCAAATTAATGTTAGATTCGGATTTCTGGGGGTCGACTTACCCGAAAAAGTGTCTTTGTACACGATTTTAGGTACTCTGGTTCAAAACTTATTTTTTCAAGATGGCGCCGGCGGCCGCCATCTTTGATTTCTGGGTAAAAATGAGGTCGTAATGTCAGATTCGAAATCCTTGTGCTCGACTAATGCAAAAAAGTGTCTTTGTACACGATTTTAGGCCCTCTGGTTCAAAACTAAATTTTTCAAGATGGAGCCGGCCACCATCTTGGATTTCTGGGTGAAAATGATGCCGTAATGTCAAACTAATGTCAGAATCGGAATCCTTGTACTCGACATATCCGAGAAAGTGTCTTTGTGCATGATTATAGGTGCTCTGGTTCAAAACTTAAATTTTCAAAATGGTGGCAGCGGCCATTTTGGATTTTGGCCTCTAGCGAAAAATGCCGGGATTTTCGCGAGGGACATGGAGGCTATTTTATTTCTAAATGGTCCATAGAAGTCGAATCAATCAAACCTTACTAGCCAGAGAGTGGTCACCAAATTGAGGTTTTTTACTTAACTAATAATTGTGTACTTTATTGATTGGCCCGTGGTGCCTGTGCAATGCAACGATGCGCTCCCATCGAAAATAGTTGAAATTGCAACTTTTGAGTTTGGAGTTTGATGGTTTGGAGGCGCATATATTGGTCAATTCTTGTTCGATTTTCACGAACAGGGTGTCAAATGAGAAAGCAAAGGCCAATTAACAAAATGTGTATTTCAGAATAATCCAAAATCATCAGGTTGGTGAACAGCAAGGATGACGAGTTTCTTTTTTATGCCTGGTGTACATTGTACCCAATCCATCTAACCAAGGGGGAAGAGAGTCTGATGCCAAGAAGCATGCCTGGTCGATAGCTTTCCACAAATGCATTGTGCCCAAACCATCTAACAAAGAGGAAAGAGATTTTGATGCCAGGAAGTATGCCTGGTTGATAGCTCACCACATAATACGTTGTGCCCAACCCATCTAATCAAGTGAGGAAGCGAGTTTGATGCCAAGAAGCATGCCTGGTCGATAGCTTTCCGCAAACTCTCTTCCCACTTTGTTAGACGGGTCGGGCACAATGTATTTGTAAGTTATCAACCAGGCGATAGCTTCTTGGCATCAACCCCCCTTTGGTTAGATGTGTTTGGCACTATGCATTTGTGGTAAGCTATCAACCAGACATGCTTCTTTGCATCCATCTCTCTTCCCCCTTGGTTAGATGGGTTGGTCACTATGTACTAGTGGAAAGCTATCGACCAGGCATGCTATCCAAGGGGGAAGAGAATTGGATACCAAGAAGTATGTTTGGTTGATAGTTTTAATACCACAAATACATTGTGCCCAAACCATCTAACAAAGGAGGAAGGGAGTTTGATGCCAAGAAGCATGCCTGGTTGCTAGCTTACCACAAATATATTGTGCCCAAGCCATCTAACAAAGAGGGAAGAGATTTTGAAGCCAAGAAGTATGACTGCTTCTCACAAATACATTGTGCCCAGCCCATCTAAACAAGGGGGAAGAGAGTCTGATGCCAGTTATGAAGCATGCCTGGTTGAAGGCTTACCACAAATACATTGTGCCCAACCCATCTAAAAAAGCGGGGGAAATTTTGACGGTAAGAAGCATGCCTGGTTGATAGCTTCCCACAAATACATAGTGCCCAACCCGTCTAACAAAGCGGGAAGAGAGTTTGATGCCAAGAAGCATGCCTATTCGATAGCTTACCAAAAATTGTGCCCAACCCATCTGACCAAGGGGGGGGGGGGAGAGAATTGGATGCCATGAAGAATGGTTGATCATTTGATCTAAATGGAATAAGTCTGCAAGGCTTCGTGTGCCACCTGCGTGTTTGATATACACCAGGCACAAAAAGAAACTCGTCAGTTATATTTATCTTTGCTGTTCAATAACTTGATAATTTTGGATTATTCTGAAATATATATTTTGCTAATTGGACTTTTCTTTCTCATTTGACACCCTGTTCGTGAACATTGAGCAAGAATTGACCAAGATATGCGCCTCAAACTCTCAAACCCCAAAATGAAAAGTTGCAATTTTAACGATTCAATTGTGCCTGTTACACTGTGTGCTTTATTGATTGGCCCGTGGTGCTTGTGTGCAATACAACGATGCGTTCCCATTGAAAATCGTTGAAAATGCAACTTTTGATTTTGGGGTTTGAGGCTTTGAGGCGCATATCTTGGTCAATTCTTGTTCGTCTTTCACGAACAGGGTGTCAAATGAGAAAGCAAAGTCCAATTAACAAAATGTATATTTCAGAATAATCCAAAATTATGAAGTTATTGAACCGCAATGATGAATATAACTGACGAGTTTCTTTTTGTGCCTGGTGTATGTGCTCTGCTTATGACTTTCTCAACATCTAACCACCAAAAGAGTAACATTTCCACTTTTTTCATTAATGAGGTACACAATGTACAATCCAAAGACATGAAATCCAGCAGACATTTGATCTTCAGCACAATTACTCTTTGGTAATTCCACCTGAATTTCTTATTGTGATTGTTTGTTCGTTTATGTAAATCGCAAGTCTGGTGAAATTATGTGTGCGGAATAGATTTTCTGAATTACTTATATTCTTACAAATTTAAGTGAAACTCAAATAAAAGATGAAGTTAAAATGTCATGCTTTCGTCCATGAGTATGCATGGTATGTGAACCGTCATTTCTTTGCAACTGGCTAAAATGTCAATTTATAATAATGCTTGAAATAATAAATGTCATCTCAATAACGCTTTTAATTATATTGACACAAAGTTGTATGTATCATGTTTTTATATCTCAGCATATTTACATTACCATGATTACATCTTTCTTCTATGTATAGTTTCTTTTATTTACATTTTCTTACACCCGATAGGCGATCTCCATATCCTAGTGTTTTTGCAAACGACTAATAAAGCAAAAACAATGCACACATTAGAGCTAATTAGCACAAATTGACAAAACTGTTTTGCTAAAAGCGGTATACCTGCCAACTACTCAGATCTAATCTTCCAGGGCAACTTTAGGTTAAAAAACATTAAAATAGAGAAAAACATACAAGCCAAATGTATGACATTTTTATAACATATGCAATTTTAAATGTTGAAATAACCCTTTTTCGGGGATCTCCAAATCAAGAACAGTGGTTCCAACTTCCTAGTCCCCTCGGACAATACCCATACCAGTCAGTGCTCTTGACTACAGGTATGAGTTGTGATATGTGATAAATTACGGTACGCGTTTTCTAGTGCTTACATTAATCGAAACAAGATGCACGCATTTATAGGAACTAGTTAATACAACAGTTAATGCAAAGTTCTAAAAATATCTTGATTCACACCATTAAGGGCTACTGACAATCCAAATTTGTCGTGAAGAAGTGCGTCACAGATTTTATTGGTAGTTTAACGGTACGTTGTGGAATATAGATGAAAAATTAACATGATAAATGGTTTGCTCAGATGGGTCTCCAAGAAATCTAAAATCAACGTTTATAAAGGGGACATTCTAATTTGCTCTAATTTGTTTTTAGACAGTAAAACATTTCTATGGTTAAATATAGTCAGACGAATATTTTATAGTTTGACGCAAAATGTTCACATTGGAAATAGTTTGCACTACAAGCACAACGAGTTTGGGTGATTCCAATCAGGTTAGCGTAAGTTGTGACGTCATGTGCACAAATGTGGCAAAAATACTTCATCAGAAAATATCGTACAGTAGTGGCTTTAAACAGGGCCGGATTTACCTTTTGGGGGGTCCTGGGCAAGGCCAAAATTTGGAGGCCCTCCAAACGCACCGTGAGGAAGGCATGTGTACTCAAGTGGCCAAGTTGTTAGATTTTACTTGGATACTTGCTCGCGAAGCGCGTGAAAAAAATTCAATTTAAGACTATTTTAGCCCGAATTAAAGCTGCATTTTGCTATATAACAGGCCAAGGGGCGCAAAGCGCGCAAAATTTGGCAATTTTTGTACCCTATTATGGCCCAAAACATGGTGTTTTTGGCTAAAATGGAAGATGAACACTGCACAGGGCAAATTTGGGGGCCCTGGGCCCAGGCCCATCTGGCCCTATGGTAAATCCGGCCCTGGCTTTAAAATACGTCAATACACTTTTGAAAAATCATTTCATTGTCAGAAAACGTAAGGGAAAAAAGGTAGCGAAATGCATCGGGACGTACGTACAACTTGTAGGTACCATGTAATCTTTAGTGAAAGTTGGTAGTTGGAGACGAGGTTGTGGATCACAAACTGTCATTTAAAGGCCCATTCAGTGATTTGCTCATCCAGATGACCGTAAAAATCATCAAAATTCAGATTTTGGTACCTTTGTCATTGTTATAAATGTGCTATAAATATAGCCTGCCAGTGGTTCAGCCGAAATATGTGTATTTTTCACGATTTTAAAAAGCCAGGCATTTACATGAATCTGTAATTTATATACTGACAGTATATAAATTAGCTACATGTATTTGAATGGGGCTTCAACTTCGTCAATACTGCTGTTTTCTTTTCTTCGTTTTTTGCCAAAAGTTTTCATTTCAAAAATACCAAATGACAATTTGAATGACTTATCCTTCAATTTTAAGCAATTTATAAACAATTTTTAATTTTATAACACTTGCGCTGGGATAACTGAATGGGCGATATTTTCGGACGCAACGAAGCAAAGTGAGTTGTAAAACTTTAGTTTCAAAATAATGCCATTTAAGCTGTCAATTAGGATTTGAATGACTGGATTTATTTGACCAGAAAACTATGCAACATGACAACAGTAAAAACTAAGTAAGAGCTTCAATTGTCATATTTTCACATTTCATTATGGCACAACAGTTTGATATTTAATTTTATTAGACATCTATCCAGCTGTGGATCGTTGTTTGTGTGGTATTTGTATTCAAACACTTAAATATTATTGAGACGTTTCTTATATTCAATTTTGGTGCTTCATGCATAGTTTGGTAAAAATCTGAGAAATTGTGTAAATTCCTTTCTTGTCATTATTCATTTAACAATAACATTCTCGGGTGGGCTTGATCAATTTCCATTTACAATTCCCGGAACTGGCCCAAAGATATGTGACGTTGTTAGCTTTTGACATCTGGTGAATAGCTCCCTGTTAACTTTTACCATATTCTGTAAAATAATATACTCCTGTTATTAAGGGCTCGATCACCCACCATTGCACAGTATTTTGAGGGACCTGAGAGCACATCATTTACAGAATATATCTTTATCGATTTCAAAAATGGGCTAGCTTCGCTCGGAATTAGTCGACCCATATTATTTCATGCATGGTGGCTATTCTGGGGCCGAGGGAGTCGAAACAATTGTATCAGGTGAAAATTGTTCATTTTCACCTTACCTGAACACGTTTTCTATGTACAAAGCAATTTACATATCTGTATTTTTAGGATCCCTTGCATTCCCATCAGGACCCAAGCGTGTCTCCACACGGAGCGACCGTTTAAACAAACAAACCCCTGCTGTCCCTGCTTTTCCATTATGCCTTTAACCACAGTGCTTTAACATGGATGGTATAAACCACACATAAACCAGGGATGGTAAATGAACTCCATCTTTACACATGCATTGCTACCAAACCCAAGCATGCGACCATTGACAATTGTGTTCCTCATAATTAGAGGAAGAGTTTGAGGTAATTGTACAACTTGATCGAACTTGATCGACTATGTTGAATGCAAAATTATGAAACATGATCTTCATCCATGGCGTTGTCTTTTTAAAGACATTTCTTGTTTAAATTTAACTAGCGGTCATCTTGGACATGTTGGATTTGACAGCCGGTTACAGCCCGTTTGAAAGAAATGTACTATTATTTTGACAGTAAAGAAATAATTAAGCGTTATTTGATTGATTGATTGATTGATTTTATTTGGTACTATAAGAATAACATACAAATTACACTACATATACAGTATTATTATAACAAAATAAAATATATTGCACATTAAAATTGTATAACAAAATTACAAATCAACACAAGTACCAAGGATAGCCCAAAAAGCCTTGGGAAAAGCTTATTTCCATTGGGGTCCTTTACAAGCAAGAGAAATATAGGAACAAACTGCCATACAAAAACAAGAACAGAGACACAAAGGACGCAAAAAGCAGAAATGTGAGACCAGATCAAACTCTAAAAATCAAATGGACCCTTGATCAGCTAAAAACTGTTTGACAGATTGTTTGTACAATTTAAAATCATTGATGTTCTTGATTTCATTTGGCAGTGAGTTCCAATGATGAATTGCACTATTAAAGAAAGTGAGGCTATTTTGGCCCTTGGAGTGAGGAACCTTAAAGTTGAATGGACTACCCCTGGTACTGTAATTATGAAGAGATGATACTCTAGTAAAATGCATTTTCATATATTCAGGACAACAGTTATGGAAAATTTTTAAAAACATGACTAAGTTTTAATTGAACTACTCTGTCTTGACTTGATAGCATACCCACCAAATCCAATTCTTTCTGCCCAATATGAGTACGTGGTCCCACATCCAAAATAAAACGAACGATCTTGTTTTGCATAATTTGTAATTTGTTTTTGTAGTTTTTAGATAACCCTGTATACCATGAAGAACATGCATAATCGAAATGACAAAGAATTAAAGCTGAAAAAGTCTGCATGTCTGTACAAGAATTTGAGTCTCCCGTTTGCTTTTTTGATAATATTAGAAGCAATTGATTCACCGAAAAGAGTGTTATCGAGGGTGACCCCTAAATATTTCACAGACAGCGAGGTATTAATTAGCTCCCCATTGCAAGCAACAGTAAAACTATCAACTTAATTTAGCTTCCTTTTGGTACCAAATAAGATGGCCTCAGTTTTACCAAGATGAAGGGAGAGCTTATTATCTATCATCCATTGCCTGCAAGAGTCTAATTCGAGACTCAGTTTATCAGCGATCTTTTGGGGATCTTTATCAGAAACAAGCAAGACACTGTCATCAGCGTATAAAAGTGATTTGCAGTCGACACTGGTGGGCATGTCATTCACATAGCAGAGAAAGAGGAGTGGACCAAGGATACTGCCTTGCGGAACTCCACAGGAAATATCAAGTGGGGCAGAATCAACCTGGTTGACATTGACGATTTGCCTCCTACCAGTTAAATAAGATTTAAACCACTCAACCGAGGACACTCCCAAGGCCTCTAATTTTTTCAACAGAATGACATGGTCAACAGTGTCGAAAGCCTTTTGCAGGTCAATCAAAACCATACCAGTAAAATTGCCAGAAGCGGTCTGACTATGAATATAGTCAGTAAGGTGAGTCAAACATGTGTCCGTTGAGAAAAGCCCCCTAAATCCAGACTGGAAGCTGTAAAGGATGTTATTCTTTGTTAAGTAGTTCTCAAGCTGGACATAGACGGCCCTCTCAAGGATCTTGGAAGTGACACTAAGAATGCTCACAGGACGATAGTTACCAACTTCTGTTCTTACATTTTTCTTAAAAAGTGGTTTAACACGAGCCATTTTAAATTCGGTTGGAACTGAACTTGAACTGATAGATAAATTGATAATGTGCGTTAAATGATCTTTGATGACCAAGGCTCCATCCCTAAGAAATCTTGCTGGGATTTTACTTTTAATAAACATTCTATGTGATATTTTTATTAAAAATATGTTTGCCCTGACTACTGTGTAAATTGTTCTTGAGTGGTGAACCAAGAATAGGAAATTCAACGTTCTATTGCTGAGGTTGAAATTTGCCAATCACTTTAAAATATTTCATATCAAGTGGTTTGTTGTTGTATGTCATCCTTGCATGTTTACTATAACTCTTATTTTCCATACAAAACGTACAATGCTAAAGAGTATATTATTTCCCTATGCCTAATTTTGTATCGGAATTACAAAATTTCATCTCCTACATTTAAAGGAGGATTTCGTGATCCTAGTATCCTCTTTTTATGACATTTTCAGTAGATATCCACGAAAAAGCTTATTTCCAAAATTTCAGTTGATTCCGATTTTGCGTTTGCGAGTTATGCATGATTATGTGTATTACACTGCTCCATAGACAATGTGTTGTAATTTCGTTCTGGTGCACCAGAACGAAATTCAAATTTGGCGATATTTTTGCTAAACGAATTAATCTGCAAGAAATATTTGGTACATAAACATTATGTAGCCAGAGGTATCCAGTGGTGTAAAAATCTCAACTTTTTGGGGAAAAGTGGGGGTATGAGGCTGTGGATCACGAAATGACCCTTTAATACGTGCTGTAGCGATCTTTTAAAGGATATCTCCGGCAATCACAATATTATGCCTTATATGATAGAAAAATAATTATCAAGTACGAATCACGTGGTTTTATTTGAAACAAACTACCATAAAAACGAATTCATACAGCCGTCTGTCAACACGCGATATTCAAAATTCCCGGGCGCCGATATTGTTCTAGTAAGGCTAACAACAATTGAGCAAAAACAGTAATCATGACGTCATTGCACTAGACAATTTCGGCGCGGGAATTTTGAATATCGCGTGTTGAGAGTCGGCTGTTTTTATTCGTTTTTATGGTCAATATGAGTTTGTTTCAAATAAAACCACGTGATTTGTGATTGATAATTGAAGAGCTTCGTTGCAAAACCCCTTACATCCACTTTTTGACTTTTTGGGAAAAACAACTTTTTTTTTAAATTGTGCAAGTATACTATTACTTATTCGATTTGATTCAATTTGAGTTCGGATAAAGTGTTGATGAATAGAAACTAAAAGAATAGGTTTGGTACAATTTTCAAGCCTTCCTATTTATTTTATTATTTATTTTATATTGCACCTTTTGTGGATGTAAGGGCTTTTGCAACCAAATAAAATTTACCCTTTTCTAGAAACCACCTTTGGTATCAAATTTGAGCCCATTTTGTTTGCACTGCTTTATGTAACTTGTCTAATGATTTCAAAATCAAAAAGAAAAATTGAAATATCTCATTTACTTTTTTAATTATGAATTTTTCATTAAATCCGGCAAAATGACATTTTTGAGCATTTTCGCTACAATGAATATTTTTCAAACATACATGTAGTGACCCCAAAACAGTTTATTTTGGTTTTAATAGTTAAAGAACAGTCAAGGCTACTATTATATATCAAACAATTATTTTCCTGAAATTTTACATTCATCTTAAATTTTAGATTTCCGGAAATTCCCTAAGATTTCCCAAACGGGAAATATACAATATCTCCGGAAGGGAAGGTGGTATGAAGGTCAAACAACCACCAAAATGTGCATTTTTACACACCCTATTATGTCGTGTAAATAACTCAATTTCAGCCAAAAGTGAATGTAAGGGCTTTTGCAACAGAGCTGTTCATTTATAAGACATAATGTTCTGATTGCCGAGGACATCATTTAAGGGGCAGGCAAGATCACTCAAGTGGGAAAGTGGGAAAATTATTTAGACATTGTTTTGTATTGTACCTTTAAAAGTAATGATAATAAGTACAGAAAGGAAATGATTCAAGGAATCCAACTAGCACAGCAGATTTCTGCAAAAATGAGCATTTCTTGAGAAAAGCTCCCAATTTGATTTTTCATGCCAATTTTTTCCGGTCAATTTTTTACCCTAATATCCAATAATTGCATATTTGTATTCTAAAGACACAAATCTAGAAAGGTTTTTCTCAAATTTTATGGGTCAAAAAGGATCAAAATCCTAACCAACATTTTGGATGTTTTAGGCCAAAAAAACCAAGTTTGTTTCCTGTGGCGCGCGCATTATGTTTTTGTTTTGCGCATTAATTCAATTCAATTCAAGAAACATTTATTTCACAACTTCAAAAATACATGATATAATGACAAATGCCAGAATTAGCGAAACAATAGCATACAAACTTATTTAGGCAAGTAGTCTATCCGATCACAAGCCCACTCAGACTGCGCATGCACTGCTGACAGTCAAATGCGATCACGGTAGAACAAACAACCATGTGATTGGGCAAGAGACAGGACAGTGAGCCTGAGATAAGATATAACCATGGAAATAGTACTATTTCTATGATATAACGAGTGGCATCAATGACAAACCTGAAAAGGAGTTGTGGGGCAACACGCGCGGAGCAAGCTTGTGGGGTGCGGGTTGCCGGCAAACAGTACAAAAAAATGAAAACATTCAATTTTTAGAATTAGAATTTTTATTTTCACTTTTCAAAGAAACCCCCCCCCCCCAAAACCGGGAAAATCATAAGAAAGTAATATAAAACAATATCACGCAGGTTAAAAGGGGATCATAGATATTCTTGAATATGCAGAAATATGATTTTGGTGTGTGGGGGGGGGGCGTTTGCATTACAAATACTTCCGAGGACTCTGACATAACAACACACCGACACACCGAGGACATTTTTTTACCGAGGACCTGAACACGCGTCCTCGCTACGCAAACCTTGTTAAACGGTGAAAAATGAGGGATTATACCCTACTACCCCCTCTATAGCTTAATGTCCTCGTAGTGTTAACCGGAATCGAATTTATTCGGTATTACCGACCTCTTGAGCACTTGACATAACAACCCACCGACACACCGAGGACACACACACATTTGGACTTTTTTTCAGGTCCTCGGAAGTATTTGTAATTCACGGTGGGGGTGTGTGTGTGTGTGTGTGTGTGTCGGAGAGACCCACTGTAAATTCCTATTCCAATTTGCTGCAAAAAAGGTATTTTTGTCATTTGAAGACATGGATCTTAATTTCAAAAAACCGCATTTCGCATTTGACTTTCTTGACCTGCTACATGAAACAAACATATTTTTTTTGGCCTTAAGGTATATTTTTAAAACGAAGAAAAAATTCAAAAAATTGAGAAAGCACTTTCAATATTTGTGTCTTTAGAACAGGCCCTATGTAACTTTCGCCAATTTTGATATTAAGGGTAAGTTGTTATGGTGGACTGAAAAAAAATTGGCTTCGCTCGCATTTGTCTGGATAGAGTAATTCTGTTAGCAGGACAACCCCGGGACTACTCAAATGCATTCAACAAAAACATGATTGCAAACTACCGCGACAGTTCGTCTCACACACATGCACTACATACAATCAAATAGGTTGATGACAACATTTGATTGAATGGACTGCAATGCGCTATGATTTCGGTGAAGGACACCGGTTCAAATCCTTTGTTTCGAGCCAATCAATAATTTCACGGACAACCTCTATGTCAACAACAAAAATTAGACATTATGCTCACAGAGCACGGGCCTTAGCCAGTTATGTTGATCTTTTATGACCTTTGACCTAGAATTGTTCATGTGACATGTACCACCAGCCTAGGGTTCATGGTGGTGACGACATTGTACTATGTAATCTGCAGGGGCAGCAGGCTCATTATACGATTGATAGAAGAAAGAACCTGACAGAAAAAGGACCTTAGCCAAACACAATTTGGCTAAGGTAAATACCTCCTTCCCTCCTTACTTAAACATAAATGTGGGTACGTGAAACGAGTTTTTAATTTTAGGTGGCATAGAACATATTTTTTGTCCTCGGCGGATCTCTCAAAGTCTCTTTAAGATTCTCGGGCAGTTTTCAGAAGTTTGAAAAATGGGTGAACGTAATTTTCATCAGTGATTGTCATCATAAAAAAAAATATTTAAAAAAATTACCAAAGGAGTAGTTTTCCGTTTTAAGATCCGGCTATTAAATGGAGTACTGTCCCACATTGTCGATGACTCATACAAACACACTGTTCTAGTAAAACATCTCTGCCACAGACAATCAGTAATCACCTAATTATAGCGCGTCTGGCTTTTGGTAAGTCCTGTTCAAAATAACGAACAAAAGGAGTAAACTCGTACTTATCAGTAGTTTTCTTCTACCATGCAAAGAGGATTCTTCAAAAGGATATTTGCAGTTCTAGGAATCAGTTTTGGTCAATCTGCAGTGGTGACGGACCGATTAAATTTTAGGGGAGTACGAGCACCTGGGGTATTTGCGCTCGAAACGCTGAAAGATTCCATTTCAGGCTATTTTAGCCCCAATAGCAATTATGCAATTTGCGGGCGGTTTGTTTGCGGGTAGCAAGTAGCAATTATGCTCTATAAAAATTAAATTGCAAAAAGAGTAGTTTTCCATTTTAATATCTGGCTATTAAATGGAGTACTGTCCCACATTGTCGATGACTCATACAGACACACTGTTCTAGTAAAACATCTCTGCCACAGACAATCATTAATTACCTAATTATAGCGCGTCTGGCTTTTGATAAGTCCCGTTCAAAATAATGAACAAAAGGAGTCAACTCACCCTTATCAGTAGCTTTCTTCTACCATGCAAAGAGGATTCTTGAAAAGGATTTCCAGTTCTAGGAACCAGTTTTGGTCAATCTGCAGTGGTGGCGGACCCATTAAATTTTAGGGGAGTACGAGCATAATTCGTGCCGACCTAGGGTATTTGCGCTCTCCCAAATGGTACTTGGGTTCTTTTGTCACTTACGAGCTCAAGTATAATTTGTCATGAATCATGAATAAGCGAAACAATATGTTTATATGTCAATTAAGAGAGACAAATGTTTAGTATTTATGCCGAGGCACAAGGAGGAACCCAATAAAAGGGCCTCATCGGTTTCCTCGAAGATGCTAAAAACTGCTGTATCAATGTCAACAACAAATTATCCCTCCCTCCTCACTTTCCCATAAATGTGGGTACGTAAAACGAGTTTTTAATTTTAGGTGGCCAAGAACAGATTTGTTGTCCTCGGCGAATCTCTCAAAGTCTCTTTAAGATTCTCGGGCAGTTTTTGGAAGTTTGAGAAATGGGTGAACGTAATTTTCATCAGTGATTGTCATCATTAAAAAAATTTAATTACCAACAGAGTAGTTTTCCGTTTTAATATCCGGCTATTAAATGGAGTACTGTCCCACATTGTCGATGACTCATACAGACACACTGTTCTAGTAAAACATCTCTGCCACAGACAATCAGTAATCACCTAATTATAGCGCGTCTGGCTTTTGATAAGTCCCGTTCAAAATAACGAACAAAAGGAGTACACCCGTCCTTGTCAGTAGTTTTCTTCTACCATGCAAAGAGGATTCTTGAAAAGGACTTTTCCTGTTCTAGGAATCAGTTTGGGTCAATCTGCAGTGGTGGCGGACCCAATAAAATTTAGGAGAGTACGAGCATATTTTGTGCCGGCCTTGCTGGGGTATTTGCGCTCGAAACGCTAAAAACAATTCCATTTCAGACTATAGCCCCAATAGCAATTATGCAATTATGTCTATTTGCGGGCGGTTTGCGGGTAGCAATAATGCAATTATGCTTTGTGCTGGCTATGTCAATTTGGTGTAAATTCAGCCCATGATGCAGGTATGTCTACAGTAGAATTCACCACGACCTTTTGCAAAAACCCCATTAAAAGTTATTAAACCAAGATAACACTCGTTGCTCAACTATGTTAAATCAGATCTTCTCTGGTTAAATCCACACTACACTTACCTGTGCGATATTGCAATAAGCTGGTATTATAGTTTCAGTTGGGTGAACGATTATAAAGCAAACGCAAGGTAACAATACTGTGTGGGCCTTTGTTTCCCAACTGAGACAATATTCTGCACATTGTTAACATGTGGTTAACTAGCATTCTTGAAAATGAGAAACATAATGATTGTAGACTTTGGAAATAATTTATTAATTATTTTGGTGTTATCTGTCATTCACATATCAGGGAGGTACGACCATTTGCAGATGCCCAACCTACTCAGTTTTTAGCCTACATGTAATGTATTCATTATTCTTGATTGACATCCAAGTTTAAAAAATACCCGTCAAGTGGTTTAGCTTTAATGCCCTTCGCAAGAGAGCGGTACACAAGTGAGTGATAGCCAGTAAAAGAGGCTGTCGTCGTAGGAATTCCTTTTATAAAAGAACCCATACTGCAGTTACTGTTCATTTTCCTATACATAATACACAGTGCTCTCACCATTGACGCGTGACCTCTACAAACAGTGTATGTTATAGGTATAGGGCATTGCCTAGTTAACGTCACTGTGTGAAAAATAACCGGCCAATATGTTTTGTACTCTCTGAAATTCTAGAAAATATAGTTTTGTAACATGTCCTAAATTTTAAGCTAATTTAGATGTTTGGAAATATTCGCACTTTGGTGATTTAGTAAGGAAGGGCACGCATGGCCTGCAAAGTTCTCTGTGTAAATCGAATGCAACTTTTAGTGACTATCACTCACCTGTGGACCCCCAGCAAACACAAAACGTTTTCGACATCATTCGCAAAAGGTTATAAAAGGTTGTCAGAAAACGTTTAAATGTCGGGTTTTATAAAGGGTATATTAAGAGTATAAAACGTTTTCATAACCTTAAAAACATTTTTGATAATCTACTGCTCAGCAAACAAAAATGTTTTACAGAAAACGTTTAAATGTCGGGTTATATAAAGGGTATAAAAAGGTTTTAATAACATTCCAAAAACATTCTTGAAAACTTGATGCAAAACATTCTAAACAGAATGTTATTTTGGGGTTGAAAAAATATTTTGCCAAAAAATGTTTGCCTAAAATATTTTCAATAACGTTTTAAAAACGTTTTCATGACCTTTATATAACCCGACATTTAAATGTTATTAAAAGGTTTTGAAAAAACATTTTAAGAACATTTCTGTGTTTGCTGGGTTCAAATATTTTAACATAATGTTATTTAAGTATTGACACAATATTTGGCAAAAATGTTTGCAAAAATAGTTTACAATAACATTTTTGAAAACATTTAAAAATATTGTTGTAGTGTGTTTTCATACAAAACGTTTTAAAACGTTATCATGACCTTTATATAACCCGACATTTTAATGTTATTGAAACGTTTTTACCTAAACCAAAAGCCAAAATATAACTTATTTAAAACGTTTTTAAAACGTTTTTGTGTTTGCTGGGCCGCTCTCTTCCGAAGGGCATTAAAGCTAAACCACTTGACGGATATTTTTTGTACTTGATGTCAATCAAGAATAATGTATATACCGTATTACATGTAGGCTAAAAACTGAGTAGGTGGGGCATCTGCAAATGTTCGTACCTCCCTGATATGTAAGTGACAAATAACAGCAAAAACAACTCCCATATCTGTCCATAACTTTGGTCAGTGGAGCGAGCCAGGGGATTTCAAGTGGGTGATTATTGATTGGCAAGTGCCATATTTGGGCATAAGTACAGTCCACCATTCAATGTGGAGGATGGGCTAGACTTTATCGATTGATTTTACTTGAGTAATTTCCTGTTAACCAGGTTTAAGTACTGCAAAGGTCGAATCATGTTTGCTGTGCAGAATAACTGCACTATGCAGTATAGTCATCAGGACACTTCCATAGAAACTGACAACAAAAATGTGTAATATTTATTTATTTATGACATTCGGTCGAAGTCAGGCAAAGCCCAATAGTGCTCAGAGGCTACCAACCGAATATGGCGGGATCGGGACAGAGATATGGGAAAAAGTATACAATTTTAGAAGCAGGAAGGAAAACGGAGCACCCGTATAAAAACCTGCGAGGACGAGCATGGATCGGCAACCAAACTCACATGTGGCAACGCAGGGAATTGAACCCGGGCCACAGTGGTGAAAAGCGAGTGAGAAGGGCACTGACCCGTCCTCCCTTGTATTACATCGGACAACCAAAATGGCATCAAAAACTTGCTCCTTAGACCCTATGCCAACGTGGATGTTGAAACTTTGTTTGAATGAATTGTTGCCTGTCATTACGCGTATTATCAACTATTCGCTCCTCTCTGGTGTCTTTCCAGATTGTTTCAAGATAGCGCATGTCATTCCATTGTTTAAAAAAGCAACGCTGGATGCTGAACAGCTGAAGAGTTATCGCAGTGTGTCCAATTTGAGCTTCATGTCGAAGGTTGTGGAGAAAGCAGCTGCTGAACAGATTCAAGCATATCTCATCGCTAATAACTTGTACTCTAACCTCCAGAGTGCCTACCGAAAGCACCACAGCACCGAATCGGCGTTGTTACGTGTCATGAATGATCTTCTTCTTACTGTTGACAAGAGGGAGGACGCGGTACTTGTGCTACTTGATCTCAGTGCCGCGTTCGACACTATTGACCACACAATCCTCCTCCAGCGTCTGAAGCATCAGTATGGCGTCACTGCAGGTACCTCACTTTCGTGGTTTGAATCATACATGCATGGACGTAAGCAAGCTGTCAAGATTGGTGACACTTTATCATCATTCTGTGATCTTACCTGCGGTGTCCCGCAAGGTTCGGTCTTTGGACCACATATCTTCACGATGTATACAGCTCCCATCGAGAATGTTGTTAGAGATCATCAAGTCGAGGGAATGTTCTACGCGGACGACAGTCAGCTGTATGTGTCTTTTAATGCTGACAATAGGAGTGATAATTTTGTAAAACTTGAGGCTTGTGTTAACGACATCAAGAAATGGACAGTTGAAAATAAACTTGCACTCAACGACGATAAGACTGAGGTCATCCATATACGCTCGCGCTACGTGGATTCTGACCCCATCGGTGACTTCAAAGTTGGTACATTTAATGTTCCAATTGCCTCGCAAGCAAAAGACCTCGGTGTTGTAGTCGACACGCACCTCACCATGACCTCGCACGTCAATCAAATCTGCAAAAAAGCTTGTCTTGCCATCAGGAAAATCGGCCGTATTAGGAAATACCTGGACAGAGAGAGCACAGAAAAACTTGTGCACGCTTTTGTTTCTTCTCAGCTTGATTGTGGAAATAGTTTATTGTTCGGTCTTCCTGAGTTCCAGTTAGCGAAGCTGCAACGTCTCCAAAACTCCGCGGCTCGGTTGGTAACACTTACAAAGCGACGCGAGCATATTTCACCAATTCTCCGTGATCTTCATTGGTTGCCGGTGAAAAGCAGGATCACATACAAACTTTTGCTGACAACATACAAAGCACTTCATGATCTCGCCCCAGCTTACAGAATTCTTTAATATATACATGTAGTTCTTTTGTATATAAGTTGTTTTTGTATTTTACTTGTTTTATAATAGTATTTGCTAAAGGTTATGTGTATTTTGTAATTAAGGTATTTTTAAGGCTTTTCATATAATTTGTTTGTAAAGCGCACTGTGACGCTCCGTGAAGTGCGCTTAATAAAAGTGTGTTATTATTATTATTATTATTAACTTCAGCAACTGACACATAGCCTATAAGTTGCCACTGACGTGATGACCGATCTTAGGTCTTTGTGAAATCGGGCCCCTAGTATTTCAAACTTCATGTTAGGAGTTACAAGCCTCTTGCTTACACATCTTCCTACTCATTCCTCCTCCAGCAATTGACTCTCATCAGTGATTACAACACAAATATACGCACTCCCATCTTTTACGTTTAACCTATATTCCCGCCAAAAGTTAAAGTTGGTTCGTCATCAGAATATCATCGTCTCACGGCCTCAACCACAAAACCACAATGTTTATCAGTCATGATTGTCTCAATCAGTGAGATTTAAACGGCTATAACAACCTCGATTTGCTCTATATATAATATGTCCTCTTACTTAAAGCGAAGTGTTTGTTTGGCAATGTTTGGGTTATTTTTATATTTGTTTTGGTTTTGTTTGTTTTTCTTTCTTTCGTTTTCCTATGGTTTGGGGTGTAGATATTTGTTCAAAATTCAGACAATATCTCTCCCAAATGTTACTTTGGTTCTTTTCTCACTTACGAGTTCAAATATAATTTGTCTTTTTTACTCTTATAGCTGGTGTATCTCCAACAAAAACCCACTGAAATGAGAGTACCAAAATGCCAATGAAAATACAAATTTGAAAAAATCCCTTTTTTTTTAAAGCTGCTAGGGGTTTGACTTTGAGTTTTACCAGTAGCCTTAATCCGTCTTGAAATATGGGTGACATTTGGTCTGAATTTTCAAAAAGTGGCTGCAAAGAACAAACAATTGGTAATTTTGTCAAAAAGTGGAAAGACCCGTCCCCTTGCCCCCCCCCCCCCCCGAATGACGCCGTCGTTCGTGCAAATAAATGTCATACTTATCTTGTATCACACGCATTGTCGTCATAAGTTACGTTAAACAAATTTATATATAATTTGAAAAGAACTATTTTAGCAAAAACGTAGTAGCTCTTGTTTCCTCTTCCCGATACCTCTCCTGTCTCTCAGTGTTAGTATGATTAAAATATTCCAGACATCGATATAGAACAACTCTGCAAATTGATTTAAGTACTCTTCGACACGCGTGGTATATCCTGATGCACGTGTCGGCAGTGAATTATGAACATTTGACTCAGGCGTACAATCTAAACATATTTGCACGCGGCCAAAGCTTTATTTCCTCTCTTTTCGTTCGAATAATTTCTTGAAGATTATATCGGATAACATATGAAATAATATACAAAATATACAGATCCTGAAAATCTGCTCTTTCAGTGACTATCAAATATCAACTATGATGGGTTCTTACTTGAAAATATGGGTTGAAAATGAATATCAAAAAGCCGGTATACTGATTGTTTACTGTTACTTAATACGTTCTTCCTTCAAGGTCAAGTTTCCGCACGTGGGTCTGTGCTTTCATCAAGTATTCGTCATTTTCGTTACCACTACCAATATACCAGATGCCTATCATTATCAACATCACCATTATCATCTCTTGTTTTCCGTTTTCCCCTTTCTCATTATAGCTTTCTTCTTTTTGTGAGTATACCGGTTAGTCTCCGGTTGTACACTCGTACGCTTCAATCTTCTTCGTCTTCATTCCCTCTTCTCCCGTCATCTGTCTCCTTCATCCTCATGTTCTTCTACTCCTCCTTTTTACACTTTTCCATTTTGTCTTCTTCTATTTCATTCTCCTTTCGTCGTTATAAGCACTTTATCTCCGTGTATGTTCTTGTCTTGAGTGGTGAACCACATTGAAAGCCAAACTAGAGTCAAGTGACTGTCTAAGTTGGGTAAACTAGCACTGCCTCTCAAAATGAGTCAACTGATTGTCACAGGAGAGTCAGTTGACTCTACTTGTGGAGTTAATTGATTTTACATTCAGAATCGTCGGAGTCAAAAAAATTATGACTCTTCATGAGAGTCAGACTCTGGAATAATTTGGTTCTTGACACCATGGAATGTATATTCTCCTATTCCTAAGGGATGATGGTTCAGCCTATATTTCTCTATCCTGTGGTCTGACGATCGAATTCAAAGTCTCCTTTTCTGGTAGGTATACTCTGTGTGTATCATTATTTTGTGCTATTTCCGAACTGTTGGAGTGACTCTATAAATGGAGTCTGGGTTACTTTAGAAGCAGAGTCCAGCCACTATGCGACTATATGTCTAAAATGGCTCCATATTGGGAGTTAAATGACTCCTGTGTAGAGTCATCAAGGGTGACTCTTCCGCGGAGTCAAGAAATTCATGACTCTTCAAGGGAGTCAGATGACTCCCACTATGGAGTCATTTAGACATAGAGTCGCAAAGTGCTGGACTCTGTTTTTGGAGTCATCCTGACTCCAGTTTGGCTTGCAGGAAC
The DNA here is from genome assembly GCF_039555335.1 of Amphiura filiformis. NCBI lineage: Eukaryota > Metazoa > Echinodermata > Ophiuroidea > Amphilepidida > Amphiuridae > Amphiura > Amphiura filiformis. The sequence goes on along the minus strand of NC_092635.1, from coordinate 16,755,545 downwards.
AGGAAAAACAAGGTTGTTTGACATGAAAGCTATTTCGGGGCTATCTGTTAGGCGTTTATCGTCTTCCTCTTTGTCAGATCCCGAGGGGATGTTCTTCGAAACTTTTTGAATTTTGAATTCCGTTTATCCGTTTAAATGTGTTTATTCGATTTTAAACACGTCAACACGATACAATCCAAACACATAGTCAAGTTTGCTGCTTCATATGATGTCCAGGGACAACAAATCATTAATGCATTGATTATGTGTAAAATGCAAACATGATAAACCAGACAAACAGTTTCAAATGACACACTTTAAAGCCAAATCAGTTATTGTTATTCCCCTTTTAGTTATTCTAGCGGATCACTTTCGCTATCTAAAAAGTTTGAATGCCTGCCCCAATATGTCCGACCATTATAAGTTTTTGTTACGGAAATGTTTCCGACTTATTTCCTTCAAATGCTAACCAAGTATTAACACGAGAATTAGTTGGAGCGTAAAAGTCTATGAAAATAGGAATTATGGATCTTTAAATTGGGGCACGTATTGCTTTTGGGACACGCTCTAGTTACAGCGTCTATTTTAAGAAGAATGAACTCCTATGAGTTTCCTTTTGACTTGCTTATATCGAAAATATGGATTATTTAAAGAATTTTTGTTTTAACTGCCGGGAATGGATATGATCACTCACCAAGTTTTGTTGTTGGTATTATACGGATGTGCGCAGAAATATAATTCCTTGGATTTGTGACTTTCTTCATCACCGCCAGCAGTTTATGAGGTATAACAACGGTGATTTTTCCAATTATGTCTTCCTGAATGGCGTTGTACCTCAAGGCGCAACATTGGTCCCATTGGCTTCCAATTCATCATAATGCTGCCATTGGTCTGGATGACCTCACTTTTTTTTTATGTCAAGCATATCTAGGTATTAACAGCTGAAATCTAGGAGATAACGCTGACGAAACTTCGGCCAGGCACAAATGACCTGGTGAAGGGGGCTGCCATAGATAGCTGGTCGGGGCAAGTGTAGTCAACAATCGGGCAGATTACCCTGATCGGAAGCGACTGTAACGAGGTCTTTTATCATGGGTCATCTGCCCCGCCATGCCATTACCAGATGAGCCACGGGGAGAGCGGAATTATTTTTTATATTGTGGTTTTTTTTTGGTCCTGCGGGGAATTGACCCGGGACCTCTTGCACCAAAGGCAAAGACCATAACTAGTGTGCCACACTGCTTTTGCTAAAAACAAGAAGATTGTTAGATTGGGGAGAAGGGAGATTATAGGAAGACTTTGATTTTTCAGATAGGGCTTGAATAATCGACTCAAGTTAAATCCATCCAAGTGCCAGGCATTGGAAATATGTTTTTAAAAGTGTAGGGCTAAGAAGCTGTCCTATGTCAATAAAGTCCTTCTCTACTTACAAAATGATCTGAAGTGGGAATCAAAAAATTGAAAAAGGCTAGTTATGTTGATATCACTTTGAAATTTGACCTTGACTGTAAAGAGCTTTTGACAGTCTTACAAAGTTATGTTTAGACCAGTGTTGAGCATGGGAATGTAGTGTGGCATTCAGGATTATTATAACATATGAGCTGGAAAGAATACAAAGAGCTTGTTAGACCATAATGGGCTTCAATAGTTACAAATCATATTCTGATGCTCTAAACACACGAGGGCTCAAGTGGAAACAAGTGGTGTCATTGCCTTAAATTTGCTAAAATAAGTCTTGGTGACTACGAAAGAATAAATAATATTTTGCCGCCTACCAGAATTGACATTTATGGTACTGGTAGAAACTTGAGAAATAGCCGAAATATTTCTCAGTTAGCTTCAAAAACAAACCGTTTTCAACAAAGTCCTGTGCCTTATTTTGTGAATCTTTTGAATGCTTACTAACAAGCACTAAATAAGCTTGTACTATGTCTCACTGTCTGTATAGAATTGAAAACTCAGTGCCAATGAAGAGCACATAATCAAACCACATAGTTGCATTGAGATGATTTGAGTGACCAAAACGTGAAATTATTCCTGTAATGTTATTTATTCCTAGTTATAATTTTATTTTAAAATAGAAACATATGTGGTGGTGTATTTACTATTGATAGGCTATTCATATGAATATATCCCTTTATGTTTGGTTTCTATAAAAATCTATTGTAAGGCTTCCAATATATGTGTTTAAAGAATATGGTAAGCTGCAGTCTGCGCAGTGAAAACTCAGCCTGCGCATTGAAATCAAAATAATACTGATCGAATCTTATAGTGACAGGTGTGTAATTAGAATGTGCAGAACAAAATACATTAGTCCTTTAAGGTGATGAGTGGCTGCGGCACATGCGTAGTGGGAAAGAACCGTACCAATCTATCGTTTTTGGTGTTTGTTTGTTTTTTGGTGTGTTTTTTGTTGGTTTTGGGTTTTTTTAGTTTTTTTTGGTGTTTTTGTTTGTTTTGGGGGGTTTTTTTGTTGGTTTTTGTTTTGTTTTTTGTTCTGCTTTGGTTTGGTTTTGGTTTTTCGCCATGCGTGGCTATTGAAGATCTAGTTGATTGGCCTACAATGTGCCAAATGTCAAACTGTTCACCCAAAGTTCACATTCGCAAATAGATTCATCAGGATAGATCAAATACATTTATATAAAATGTTCGTAAACAAATCCAATAAAAGGTGATGTTAACATACCTCATGACGTTTCGTGCTGTATCACAGCACTCAGAGAAACTATACACTAGGGCCCAACGTAAACATCTGTTGAAAGCGCCCCAAGAAATCCGCTCTCACAGACCACGTCGCCGAAGACAATCATGTGATAGGCTGGGATGAAGCCAAAATAAGAGACATTGAATCCAACAGGAAAAGGAGACACATAAAGGAATCAATATGGATAAGAAAGAGGGGGCAGGCTAATACACTCAACAGGGATTGTGGGAATTACTTCCTTCCGCATATTTATGATCAGCTGCTAACAGCGCCACCTACGTCTGCTACCAAGAAACAACAGACGAGAAAGGTCAAAGCTGATCATTCAATTTGAGAAAGTGCTGTGATACAGCACGAAACGTCATTGAGGTATGTTAACATCACCTTTTATTGGATTTGTTTACGAACATTTTATATAAAAGTTCACATTACTTTTCTCCATTCTGCAGCATCATGGGCATGGAAATAGTTACATAAGAAAAATGGATTTAAAGTGCGTTGAACTGCTTTTCAGATCTGAGATCACTATGTAGAACAAGTTACATAAGAACACGTGAATGTGAAGTGCTATAGTGCTTTGACTACATAGTGCTTTACTTTTAAGTGCAATCCGATCTTAGCTTTCAAATGCCGTTTGTTTTGTTCAATTTGCTTGTTTTAATCTCGAGATATGTTTAGTTAACAACAAAAGGGTTATTGTAAGGCTTGCACTTGAATATATGTGTTGAAAGAATATGGTAAGCTTCAGTTTGCGCATTGAAAACTCAACTTGCGCATTGAAATCAAAAACTGGTCGAATTTTATAGTGACAGATGTGTAATTACTATATGCAGGGAAAAAAACATTAGTCCTTTAAGGTGATGAGTGGCTGGCTGCGGTACATGCGTAGTGGAAAAGAACAGTACCAATATATCGTTTTTGGTGGTTTTGTTTTGTTTTTTGTTGTTTTTGTTGTTGGTTTTTTTGTTTTTTTTTTGTTTTGGCTTTTGGGGGGGGGTTTGGTTTTGTGTTTTGTTTTGTTTTTGTTTTTTCGCCATGCGTGGCTATTGAAGATGTAGTGGATTGGCCGTTAGACCAAATTTGTTCAGCCTATCGAGAGATGTGCCAAATGTCAAACTGTTAACCCAAAGTTCACATTACTTTTCTCCATTCTGCAGCATCATGGGCATGGAAATAGTTACATAAGAAAAATGGATTTGAAGTGCGTTGAACTGCTTTTCAGATCTGAGATCACTATGTAGAACAAGTTACATAAGAACACGTGAATGTGAAGTGCTGTAGTGCTTTGACTATATAGTGCTTTACTTTTAAGTGCAATCCGATCTTAGCTTTCAAATGCCGTTTGTTTTGTTCAATTTGCTTGTTTTAATCTCGAGATATGTTTAGCTAACAACAAAAGGGTTATTGTAAGGCTTGCACTTGAATATATGTGTTGAAAGAATATGGTAAGCTTCAGTTTGCGCATTGAAAACTCAACCTGCGCATTGAAATCAAAAACTGGTCGAATTTTATAGTGACAGATGTGTAATTACTATATGCAGGAAAAAAAACATTAGTCCTTTAAGGTGATGAGTGGCTGGCTGCGGTACATGCGTAGTGGAAAAGAACCGTACCAATATATCGTTTTTGGTGGTTTTGTTTTGTTTTTGTTGTTTTTGTTGTTGGTTTTTTGTTTTTGTTTTTTTTTGGCTTTTGGGGGTTTGGTTTTGTGTTTTGTTTTGTTTTTGTTTTTTCGCCATGCGTGGCTATTGAAGATGTAGTGGATTGGCCGTTAGACCAAATTTGTTCAGCGTATCGAGAGATGTGCCAAATGTCAAACTGTTAACCCAAAGTTCACATTACTTTTCTCCATTCTGCAGCATCATGGGCATGGAAATAGTTACATAAGAAAAATGGATTTGAAGTGCGTTGAACTGCTTTTCAGATCTGAGATCACTATGTAGAACAAGTTACATAAGAACACGTGAATGTGAAGTGCTGTAGTGCTTTGACTATATAGTGCTTTGCTTTTAAGTGCAATCCGATCATTTCATATCTAGAAAAATAAAAATACACAGAATGATAAACGGTGACAGAGTAGAAGGCGTATTTTAAAGCCATCTTATCACTCAGAATACAAGTCACTCACTGGCTAACTCTCGCACTGAGTCAATTAATTAGGCACTGGAACCCAATCGAAATCGGTTTTGAAATGAGCAAAAAAAATTGTGCACTACACCATTTTACGTCAAAATTTTCTGGGCCAAATGAAAAACATTAATTTTAATTTTTTCGGCAAATATCAGAAGCAAATCTTTGCTTAATACAATGGTGTTAAACTTAGGCGCGAAATCTAGTCTTCTAGTGTAAGATTTTCGATTTTGACAGACTTCCACTTCGCCTGTAAGCTTTTTTTTGCATGAGGTTTACTTTTTTTCAAAGTAATTTACAGTCTGTCTCCACAAAATTGTGAAAGTGAAGGGCGCCCTCTATGGCAATTAGAAAATACTGTTGTAACATGATGCGTACATCAACGTCAAGGACGTAGTCAGATTTCAAATGCCGTTTGTTTTGTTCAATTTGCTTGTTCTAATCTCGAGATATGTTTAGTTAACAACGAAAGGGTAAAATCACAATTTTGACACTTTTACTAGGGAAGAGGGCTGTACATGTAAATCAATGATAGCGTCAAGTTTATCAAGATTTCCTTCGTGAAATTAAAAGAATGCATCTATTACACAAAAATACAAAACATTTTTACTGTTTCTCTTTTTTCCATAAATAAATAAATATTTCACATTCTTGTGTAAAAATTGATACATGTACATGTCAATGATTTAATCATGGTAAATTCTCTTTGTCACTCAAGACAATGTTAAAAGTCAAACTAATATTGCACACTCGATCTGTTGTAAAATTAAAATCATGTCAACGAAATATTGCATATCGTATACGTTTGACATTTTACTGAGCAATTGTTACATATTCATTTTAATCCTACAAATGAATACTCTTTTATTAACTGTACTTTATTAACTGTATTTGGATATAACATTCTATTCAGTTTTCTAAAAAGTGGCACAAAAGGGTTTTCATACATTTGTGTTTAGTGAAGCAGATCTCTGGATTACCGAAACCAAAATGAATGAAACAAACGGTATTTGAAAGCTAGGACTGCTCCCTTGACGTTGGTGTAAGCATCATGACATATCAGTATTTTCTAATTGCCAAAGATGGCGCTTGCACAATTTTTTGAGACAGGCTGTAGTTCGCTAATGAAAGATTTTTCCAACTTTCTTAAGCACATCATAGAGGGCTATATATCATAGGTTTGTTTGCACCATTTTCACTTTGGACTGCTGATTTTTTTTTTTTGTTTTGTTTTTTATTTGACCGAGAAAATTTATTTCAAATGTAATGCAAGCAAGACTATGCATAACAATAGAGAGTGGTCAGTAGCGTTCTGAGTGTTATTACAACATCATATCGAAATAGAAAATATGAACATTTTTAACAAACTTATGTATTTTTGTAATAAAATAAATTCCTAAAATTATGGTGAAATGTATCCAAGCAGTATGAGCAATGAACAAAGGTAAATACACTGTCCTTATAGTAATTACAATTACTATTAGGAGACTAAGCGGGACGTAAATGTTTGGATTTGATTGTTGGCAAGTTTTACATGAAATCTTTGCATGTTGGAGGATTAAGTTGCTGAAGGCGTCAGGGAGTAAGTCCCGTCCCAGTAAAGAATAAAAGTCCCCCGTGCAACAACACAGTGACTATGAGCACAACTATAAGCTCATTTTGTAATAGAAGCTTCTCTCAGCAGCCGGCGGGCAGTTTATAAAGACACGTGCTTTGATGCATATACAAAATAATTCTTTACCTTTACCTTGATGTGTAATCATTCAGCAAGCGCATTCAATTTATTTAAATGAAGCACCTCAAGTCAGTGGGGTGACAACGAACTGTATATCAGCGGCTAATGTGTGCCTTTTGTGCTTACGGCTACTCAATCACACCCTTGGGTTTTATGGTAACAATAGGTACTTTTCGTTCCAGTAGGCGCTTTCACGCGACTTTTGTTTGATCACTTATTGACAGTAGCCTGCTAGGTAAAGCGTTAATACACTGTCAGGTCAGCTTGCCGATTTAATGGCGGAAGCCCTTTGTCTCGAACAAAAGGTACCTTTTGATGAATAGCTTGTCAGATTTCAAATCGGCACAAGTGAACAATGCGTTACATAATCTATTGCTTCTCCATCTTTAATAGCTCCATGCAAATACCCCTCTCCCCCTCAGTCCGCCTACACACATATGGGAAAGCGATTTCTTAATGAGAACAATTCGATAATTTTGCATGATTAATATTGGTTATCAACCTATAAAATGTACCTATTGAATTTGTCACTCGATACATCAATTACTACATAAATTCCTGAAGAAATCTTAAAAGGCATTTATAGAGATTTACGAATGTATACCGTCATGTGACCAAATCGGGCCAATTTTTCCTTTAAATTACGACGCGACGGACGGTCTCTTAGGTATTTAAGCAATCTTTACCAAAGTTGCAGACGACGATGTAAGTATTAAGTCTGGTATATTGTGCTAATTTTCTTGTTTGTCGCGTACAGAGTATTGGGTGTTGTCAGATCCCGACTGATTGGCTCGGTCTGTGTTGATTTCTTTATGCATCGATATTGTATGGCGGTGTTATGTAACGATATGCCTTGGTACTTTATGTCACTAAGTAAAACCCAAGCATTACATGTTATGTAATAGATTTATAGTTCTATTTAAAAAAAATCAACATGCGTCATAATGCACTTATTTCCACGGCAAATTCACCATCCAGCAATCAACCTGCTTAGTGAAGATTAAACCGAGATATGCAGTACTAAACCATTATAGTAATCGATTGTCCAACGCAAATTTATTACCACGTGATAATATTAATTCAATGAGCGATCGAATTGTCCGCTACGGTCGACTAATCCAATCGATGACGTTATTGACATGTACGGGCGGAGCTCCACTGACTGAGTTTTGGGGTATTTTTTACTGGTTTGCTGTCATTTACTCATCAAGGTGGTTCCACCGTTATTATAAGGACTATGCTAATGATTTAAAAATTGACATGTAGAGAATAAACCATACTTGATTGACAGAAAGTACTAAATTTGTACCTATTACGGTTTCGTGATACCCCTCACGAAATACAATTCATACAAATGTATGGTCCCCCGTTATTAAAGCTTGTACCGGGTTGAAAATTCAGATATTTTGAAAAGAATAAGTAATTGAAACATAGAGAAAGTACTAAAATCATAGCTTTTATATGACGCTAACTAGATGATCTCATATGAGCGTATATCTACAACACAGCGCTACCAGTAGGGTTCAATTGCCTATTGTGAGTGCCCCTGTGTTGTGTGCATACATGTAGTTAACAATAACTGCATGATGTGCGGTATAAGATTTTAACCACTCTTGTTTAGTGAGTTTGCGCGAGCGTGGGTTGGGACTTTATTAACGTGTGCAGAACCAAGCCGAATGATTTTCGCCTATTATAAGCCGAACAAAATTTAAAAGGAATACACAGTCGCGCTAAAAGTCGATCGATACATGTTGAAATCAGCACAATTCAGAGAATTGCTATGAAATAAATTTTCTCGGTCAAATATAAAGCATTTTTTTTTTCAGAAATGTCATATAAAAACATAGTCATTGGATATACATTTTTTCAAAAAATCCTGCTGTTAAAATTAGGCATGAAATTGTGTCATTTAGTGTAAGATTTTTGACTTTTATAGGCGTTTGACTTCGCCCGTGAGCTTTTTTAGGAATTAATATTTTTGCGTTTCAAACTATTATATAGTTCACTAAAGAAAGATATTTCCCACCTCTGTAAAGCACATCGTGTGGATCTATATATTAAAGTTTTGTCATAATATCCGTTTTGATTTCACCTTTTTTCACTTGCGACTGCCAAAATGTCCAACCAGTACTTCATTTCTAATATAACCAGCAGAAATAATCGATATTCCTATTGTGGCTTGCAAAATCATCCATCCATGGGTACATTCACGAATTGATTTTGACAAAATTGGTAGTCGAAATTGAAAAATGGTGCAATAAAAACCGATATTCTGACAAAACTATGATATATAGCGTGGACTGATGTGCTTTAGAAAGTTAGGAAATATTTATCATTAGCGAACTATATTACTTTGAAAAGCAAAATCGAAAATCTTACACTAAATGACTGAATTTCACGCCTAAGCTTAAGACCAGGATAAATTAACAAAAAAATACAATATCAAGCATTATAGTGAAAAAATGAAAATTATTGCTTTTCATAGGCCGAGAAAATGATTTACATTGAAAAGGTGTTACTCAAAATTGTGCTTATTTCAACACCATATTCGATCGTAAACGTATTGCCTCATTAACCGACGGAGAGAGCGTTGTACAACAATAGCCATATGTTGACTAGGGTTCTGAGTGTAATCTTATTCCATTATTGCACTTTGAAACATGTCAAACATTGTCAAACTTTTTGATACTTCTTTCACTACAAGCTTCAATTATTCCTCTTGTCTATGGATCACAGAAATGTAAAGTTGGTGCGATCTAGCATTGTCTAAATCCATCTGTTCGTCTAGGGGTTTCAGGAAAAAAGGGTTTGTACTATCTGCGATGTCTGGTTAGTAGGTTACACAGCAAAGAGTTAACAAAGATCAACAAGATTAGATAGATACGTCGTATTTAAATTGGCCGGGCGCTGAGACACACACAAAAAAAAAAAAACTCAGGTAGTACAGTGGTTAGACTCTGGACCGGTAATCAAGCGACCGGGGTTCAATCCCCGCTGAGTCCTGATTTTTTTTTTTCTCTCAAAATTTTCAAATGTCAGTTTGCTCGAGCCCCAAACACGTCATTTAAGATTAATAGACTCTGTCTTTATTTCTCTTCTTATCTTCTGAACTTTACATGCAAATAGGGCAAACTGTTGTTTCCTGTGTCTCCATATTTCATCGATTGCATTCACTGCATGTATTAAACTCAAACCTGGAAGTAATTGCGACATCGTTTGTGTCTCAATAAGGACCTCAGAGCACCGTACTAATATCCTGTAGGAAAGATACCTAATTGCATAAACACAAAATGGCATACGGCAAGGTCAAATCGGGTTAAAAACCATGCAAATGTATTATTCCTCTCACCATAGGAAGTCAGAAAAAGTATTGCTTGACTTATCTCTAACGTAGAGTATCTGCAAAAAGGTCAAATATCACATTTTGTGCTCCAAAGGAGTAAAACTAAATTGAAAAATGCTACGAAAATGAAATGAAACATTAATCAAAATGGTCTCAATCAAAATAAGGATAGTTTGCGTTGTTTTGGATGCTTTGTTCAAAATAGGTCATGGGCAATTGATCCTATAATTCAATGGGTTTTGACCTTTGTTGCCTTTTACCAAGGTAACCAAACACCTGAGATATGGCAAACTATTCTTTGTATAACCCTACTACGAAGGGAGGGGGTTGTACCAATCCCTAGGTTTTTTGTCCGGCATAAAATCCGGCGTATAATTACGTCCAAACGACTTTAGCTAATCGTAGATCCATACTTTGCGCTCATTTTAGTGAGAAAATTTGGTGAAAATCGCATGTTCATTCAATTTTAGCCGGAAAATTAATGTTTGTACATAGCCATCTCTCCCAATTTTGCAAAGGTATTTTCACATTATGACGTCATAGTACATTATGTGGGAGATGTTAATTGTACTTATTTTGCAATCACTGGATAGAAGAGACCCATAGCTACACATTGGTATAAAATAGTGGATTGCAACAAAATCTAGGGTTGCGTTGTTTTTGCAAGCTGAACTATTTGAGAGATTTTTGTTTCAAAATAGGAGCATTTTGCCTATAATTTGAAAACTTGTGGTCTGTCGTAGATAGGTCATACTATACTTTTTTGTGATTGATGAGAGGAATATATTGGTATGATTTAACTAGATTTGATCAACTTAGAAATTTGACCCCTTCATGGGATGGGGACTATTTATATTATTATATAAAAGTCGGGGATTTCTTAGAACTCTTAGTATGGTGTTCCGGGGATCTCATATGCATTGTGGTAAAAACAAGTTCTCTTGTCAGCAGTTCCAAGTAAAAGTAGACCTCCTCACTTTCGGGAACTAAAAATATAATTTTAACAATAATGTTTTGTTTGGTGGTTTTTAACTTTAAGCTTTTTAAAGAAAACATGTCAAAATTAGACGGTAACTGTTTCTAAACATCTACCAAAAAGTAATTACCCCTTTAAATAATGGCCATTATTCCTAAACCGTTGATTGTATGCCAAATTTAGATAATGCAGTCAAAGCAGAATTTATTGCTGCGCATTATGACACCTCATTTCTTCCAATGGTTCCAATTGATGTCGCAGCGTATAATTATTTTGATGAAAGTAACCCAGGATTTGAAAGTTGCAGCAAAATCCATTTGCCTTGTATTCAGTATCCATTGAAGGAAATCTTTTCAGCTCACATTGGATTATTCTTTTTGTTTCATGCATTTGGAGGAGATCAAAACAAGTGATAGTGAAATCAGTGATTATTCACGTAATGTCAAATTGAAACATGAAGATTTCAATATAGCTTTCTGACTAACAAGGTCTAAATGGCCTAGAAATGCAAGTTGTCCTTTTAATGGTAAAGTTTAGATTCAACAATTACTGATTGGTCTTCCACTTATTGTGACCTTCTTGGTCAGAGAAAACATTGAACGTGTAATATTTTAATATGGGATTAAGAAAACAATGACCACTGATGTGAATAATGACATTTTATTGATATTGATTATATTACATTTGTTGACCTCCTCCAAATTCACAAAACAAGACGATTAATCCAATAGAGGCCTTGCATGTGACGTATCATCCCGTAAATATGGCGGACTACTCAAATGCATTCAACAAAAGCATGATTGCAATCTACCGTGACAGTTCGTCTCACACACATAACCCTGCACTACGATCAAATAGGTTGATGACAACATTTGATTGAATGGACTGCACTCCGCCATAACTACGGTGAAGGACATGCCGGCTCAAATCCTTTGTTTAGAGCCAATCGATAATTTCATGCAGGGCATCTATGAGCGCAGAAAACATTTTCTTCCATGGACACTGAATACAAGGCAATATGACTTTGCTGCAACTTTCAAATCTTGAGTTACTTCATTTAAATGTACGCTGCGACGTCTATATTGGGACCATTGCAACAAATGAGGTGTCATAGTGCGCAGAAATAAATTCTGCTTCGATTACATTTAGCACACAATTAACCGTTCAGGAATATTGGCCATTATTTAAAGGGATAATTACTTTTTGGTAGATGTTTATAATAGGCAATAGCTTAATGCTGCAGGTTTTTAGCTCCGCCTCTTGGGGCATATGTAGAATAAAACCAGGTCGTGAAAATATAACATTAGGGTTGTATAGTGTCTTAGCGGGCGGTTAGACGAATTTGGGTGCCGTTTTAATTCCCAAACTCTATAATGGTGGTCAGTATAATGTAACAAATCCAATGCACCGATCAAGTTGTACAATATCTCATATTCTTACTCTAATCATAGGAACAATAAAAATCCCTTTAAAGAGGGAATGGGGCGCCCAATGTGAGCTTGGTCGTGATGTAGTGAATTCTATGGTGTTTAGATTTGGTATTATTAAAAAATAGAATGATTATTTTCTAGGGAAGAGGGGAAGATGATTAAATGCAAAAGATATGTGTTTGAGTGGGGGAGGTGTATGACAGGACCGTTTTGGATTGAAATAAAGTGTATTGAAATGAATGGTATGAAGCTTCCGTGTCAATTTGTGATCATGTGGGGTGGGGGATTTTGTATTTATTGTAGTGAGAATATTGCATTAGATATTGAATATTGTTGAATTTCGTTAAGGGATCTGGAATGAGCGTTTCGACAGTATTTTTAGGGGACATGAGAGCACCTCAGACGTATCGAATTGCATTCTGAATACGAAGCATGTATATCTGATATCAAATAATTTACATTTTTTGAAAATCACGATATATACGAATTTTATGACAAATTTAAAAAAACTGATATTTTTCAAATTTTTGATATATAACAGTCCTCGAAGTAAATTTTATAAATCTAATGATATATTCTTAAAGTGTATGTAGCTGGGAGGAAAAGCCGACGATCAATTGAAAATTTGGACCTTTCATATTGAAGATATGGATTTTTTCCCAAAAGACCTAATTTTTTTGGTGTTTTGGGAAAAAATCCATATCTTCAATAAGAAAGGTCAAATTTTTCAATTGATCGCCGGCTTTTCATCACACCTACATACACTTTAAGTATAAATCATCAGATTTATAAAGTTTACCTCGAGTACTGTTAAATATCAAAATATCAATTTTAATGATTTGCCATAAAATGTGTATTACATTGCGAATTTCAAAAATCAAAATTATTTGATATCAGAAGGCCATTCTTCGTATTCAGAATGCAATTCGATATGTCTGATGTGCTCTAATGTCCTACAATAAATACTGTCCAAACGTTCATACCCCTTCCCTTAAGCAGGGGTAAGACTGTTATGATTGATAGTATAGAAGAATAGAAATATATAGATATTATAGATATTATTATATTATGAATTTTTAGATATTATTATATATATTATATATGTATAGAAATAATGAAATCGACTGATATTTTACTTTTAACAAACATTCTGCATAAAATTTCATCACAGCATGGACTAATGGCTGTGTTCTACATTATTTTCTAAATCAGGATCGGTTTAAAATGAGACATCTCGACAACATATTTGATTCGCTTTCTTTTATTCCACTTTATACTGGTGTCAGTACAGAAACAACAATAATTATATTGTTATTAGTCAGTTCCTGACATTAATAAACCCTAATTTGATGGAAACAGTCGGCAGCTTTTATTAGTACACAAAATTATAGATTCCATCAAATGTTATATGCTCCGGAAGCTTTTCAGAATAAATGACATGAATACCCAGGATGAATACAGATTCCTTCAACATGTTATGCTCCGGAAGCTTTTCAGAAATGACATAAATACCCGGTACCCGGGATGAATACACAACAAACTATGCTCCAGGAGTACTACATAATGGAGGGTGTCTCAAATATTCCTTTTAGGGACCATTCACAAACACTTGTTAGGGGGACCTGATGCAAAAAGGGGGGCCCTTAAAAGTGTTGACACTCCTAAGGAGGGCCATAAAAAATGACCACAAATTTTCCTGGGGAAATTGAGTTTATATGCTTTTCTATGGGGTTGATCCATAATTTTCATGTTAAAAAGGGGGGGCGAAATTTTGAGATGTCAAAAGGAAGGGGGCCCGAAAATTTTTGCGATGATTTTTCTTTTACATCAGGCCCCCCTAATAAGTGTTTGTGAACGGTCCCTTATTATTATGTACGCTTCACACATGTCAAGAGGGACGATTTCATGCCCGGGGGCATATCATAATATTTTTAGTATAGGTAAGCTTCCCGATGAACTTGGGTCTTTGGGAGCTTATGGCATATCGGTAAAAGGGTGTTTTTAGGAACTGCGCACTTTCAATATCAAGGGTCTTTCTTGACCTCCTGGTTGTAAAACAGAAGTAAAGGTAATTAACAATGCCCACGGTCATTGTGTTAAATACCCGGATTTCACGAGTCTTTGATGCTACAAATTTACACAGGGTGCAAAATAGGTGGCATGATTTGGTACATAGCTAGCAACATGTTGCTGAACATGTAACATCAACCGCATTTAGTCCTCATGCGATTCAAATTCATAAATGTAAGTTGAATTAATAATCAAATTTAAAAAAAACATTTAGGAACCATTAAAATTTATTATTTATAAGATATGTTTCTCCTGTTGATGTTTTTCCGCCTAGATTTTTACAAACGACTGGTTCCTTTTGCGTGAAAGTAGTAGAACATAAAATATCGCCCGACCAACAATAAAGCCAATATAGTCCGATTTAGGAAAGATTGAACGTTGCAGGGAAGCCTTACTATGAGGTGCCAGTTGGCTTGGCCTAATTACGAGCTACTGAAACGTGTGAATCGGTCAGGGAATGGCATGGCACTCTATACAGAGTGAAAGTAATTAATGTTAACAAATAACAATAAAATGATTTAAATGTTGCTGAAAAACTATCATACAAATTATGCATTTTGTAATACAAAATGCATATGCAGAGGCATCAATGGAGAAGAATCTATTCCCTTTGGTAAGTTGCTCAAGATCCCCATACTTCAGGTGGCGTCTGCAAATATGGCAAAAGACCACCATTGCCATGTGAGCTTGATCGTAGCGTCTGCAATGGGCATTGCACCACAGACCCTAGAAAAAAGATTGCACTTAAGAGCTTATGATGTCTTAAAATGGTGTCTCGAAAGTGTTTTAGAATTAGACGTCGCGCCATTTCCAATATATTACCTTTATGGCCAGTTTGTTTTCCTTTGTACTAGGATCCTGAGATAATTTATGCCGTCACGATTTGCGCATACTGCCGATTGCCAGATGACTTTAAAACGTCCTTATTTAAAAGGGCATTTCGTGATCCACAGCCTCATCCCCCCCTTTTTTTTTTTTTCTTCAAAAGAGTTCAGATTTTTAGACCACTGGAAACCTCTACATAATGTTTATGTACCAAAATGTTTAGCAAAAATAACGACAAATTTGAATTATTCGTTCTGGTTAACCAAAACGAACTTACAACAGTGGCCTATGGCACAGTATGATACATATAATCATACATAATTCGCAAAACGAGAAATTTTGGGACTAAGCTTTTTTCGTGGATATCTACTGAAAAATGTCATTAAAAAGCAAATGCTTGGATCACGAAATCCTGAATCACGAATGCCCTAACGTAGCGACGTACGACCAATCAAACAATCCGATTAGGACCACAATGGAATTAAGTGTACTTTTAGTTTTATGCGTACTTTTTGTGTTTTTATCCTTGGTATGAACCTAAATAAAGTGAAATGAAAATGAAGCGTTGCCCTCTATAGTCTATATCAAAAGGATGCTGCTGTCTGTTCATCTGGAGTTCGCCAGTATGCAGGTAGTAGGACGCGTTTATTTCAATGATCATATTTTGTATCATACCACATTATGTTGCAGTCAAATAATGGGACAAACATAAGCTAGCAAATAAGAAAAAATGGCATGGAATCTGTACAGGCTTGATAAAGAGTGTCAGTTTGTGCAGGATTTTGCTTGGGAGGGGGAAAACGCCCAAAACCCAAATTTTGATATATTATTGGCCTTAACTCAAGAACGTTAAAATCCTATAAGATCAATGTATTAATATAAAGAAGTACATGCAGTCGTTTAGTTAAATTGTTAAAATAATATGGCTCCTGTAATCCCATTCGCCTTAATGAAATTATATAACTTAAATATATATACTTATAGTTTGATCAGCGCGCAATCGGCGGTATTTGTTAGGCTTTTACCACTACGGCGTCGAAAAGTAGACCCACGTTAAGAGTGATATAGTTGACCTATCTGGTCTATCTTATCGTGATGCTCATGGCAACATGTCACAAGACAATTCTCGAAATAAAATATATAGATATTAATCCGCAATGTTATAAGGCCCGCCGATTACGAGCTGATCAAAGTGTACTGTATCAATATGATGGTTATTTAGTGTCCAATTGATAGCCACTCACTAACGTCAGTTCAAGGTATTGTGATTACATGTACATTGAAAGAATTAACCTATGCTTTATATATACACCATTTAGCATTTTTGATCATTTTTTGATATATCAAAGTTACTTTAAATTAAGGACTAACATAAGACGAGCTTTGTTCTCTTACATCAGTCGGGAAAATGTAGCTTGTAATATTACCGCATGTAACGCGTGTTTCATCGATACACATGTTATTTTATTCGAAGGCTTGAAGTAAATATGTAACTACCACTGTTCAAACGAAGACATAGCGGCAGATATATATGAATAATATAGTGACTTTTAGTTTACGTTGCACCAGGAATATAATTGCCGCCACCGAGTTTAACATATTACATCGTGTACATATAGCAGCACCATGATTATTGATTTTGGCAATATCTGAAAATACACTGAAATATTATGTAGTTTATATTTTAGAATTCAGCTTATAATATAAAGCATAAGTTGTTTCAAAACATCAGATAGAATTTCAAATAGTAGTACGAATTAGTTTATGAGCATACATCTCCAAATGATTTGCCCATGTATTTTCTTTTATTACATGTGAATCAACGCTTATAACAGGTATGTCTATAATATCTATAAAATATGAAGGGTTTAATGAATTTCTTGTGTGATCAACTATTAACGTACTTCACAAGAATTACACCTGTATGTCTAAACGATATATTCAACATGTTCACCTCAACAAAAATAAGAACTTTCCTGACCCAATTAAACACACTTGTCAAGTAAAGCCAAGAAAAATATTGATTTGGCGTAACATTAAAAAATACCAACTAGGCTAATTTTGGACTAATTTATAAGAGTAAAGATTCATATTTTTGACCTTATTTGGTAAATTATTAAAAACAAATGTAAATATCCAAAAAAAATCAAAAGCTGTTCCAATAGCATTGCCTTAATTGTAGTCGCATCTCTTAGACATTTATATTAAGGGTCGGTACGTGTGGTTACGCCAACCTAATTTCTTGGCCTAAATCAGTGATCAGGAATTACATAAACAATAGTTGATAGAATAAATAACATACGACTTAAGATACGATATGAAGAAACGTATTTGACTTTGTTTGGAATTAAGATTTTCCATCAAACGCTTTGGTAATTATTATTTTGACCCATCTGTATCATGTTAAGTTCACAGTTAAGTTACAACAGACTACAGTATGTTTTACTCTCCCCAAGAAGTATTATGCCGGTACCCATTTATACACGGGAATGGAGAGACACAAACATGACAATTCGCCGTAGAAGTAGTGATGTAACAGGATTAATTTCCATAGCAATGGGTTTACACTATTTTTTAATGTTCTGCCCTACACTAGTCGTTATATACGCTGTCAAAAAACAGGGATAAAGAACGGGATCGCAATTCTATAGAAATTTACATTATGCTGAGTTCATTGTATGTTTCACTCGTACCTGGAAGACCAGTGCCTTTGAAAAGAGAGGTATTGTATTCAATTAATGATTGTACAAATACACCAGTACAAAGATGATGAGTGCGGCCTGATTATAGTGCAGGGCAATACATTCAAAAATAGTCCAAACCCAGAGACGGAGAATCTTGCAGATTTGTAGACATGCCTATGTGAATGTTCCCTTAACACCTGTCATGTCTGTTAACCTCGATTTTTAAAAACTATGGCTTTTACACAACAAATATCTGCCCACAATTTACATTGCATAAGAATATATTTACAAAAATAATTTTAAAATAAAAATATTGTTATTTATCACATATTTCTATAATTACATGTTCAGCTAGGACTGTTGAAAAAACATATTACCATATCGCCCCTGTTTCAGTGATGAAATGTTTGAATGTCTACATTTTTGAACGTGATATTATATACCATCGTCCCAAAATATAAGAAAACCAAATCAACATTTCATAACTACAACAGAAATCATGCTAGTACTTTTTAACGCCAAACAACAATCTAGTCAAATTGCACTTGGTCCCTTCACATAATTTCGTTGGTTTTTATCATTAGATACTTTGATAACAAAAAAGTCAATTACAAACGTTTCATTCTCAAGATACTCTCCTATTTCGCAGGATTAAAAATAGATGGGTTTAATAGGTATGCCCGTTGAGGGCGTCATTTTTCTACTATAGGCTATTTAACCTCTGCACCATCGCAGCACTTGCAATGGACATGATCATGTGATGGATGCTGTGATTCATCGGACACCGTATGACAGATACACTTCTGGAGTTTCATTCAGTAGATGACCCACCCACCAGATCACAGAAAGATCTATCATCTATAGGATATACCATACTCTGTCGGAAACGCTCACACATTGTAATTCTTTCCAGGATTCGCAGAGTTCAATTTAAACAGAATTAAAGATAAATCTTAAGTTGGGTTGTTAGCTTGTTAAGACCTTAAGAATTTATTTTAAATCCGTCGAAATAGGATTGCAATGGGAAGGGCTAGATTTTTGAGCGTGTAAATTTGACGTTATTTTTCTCTGTGAATATAATCGGTACGCTTCAAATTGACATCACAAATACACGTACCAAAAATCCAGCAATGTTTTTTTATAATTTTCCTGTGTTCACTTCACATACAATATACACAATTTGCAGGCTGCAAAAAATGTTTTACACTTTTTTAAATGTTTGAACAGATATGTGTATTCAAAGTTATATTGTCAACATTTTATGCAGCCTTCAGTTTTTTTTCAGTATCCTATTCACAGACGAATCAAAATACTTCTGAGCATTCTTTACGATGCATCACACACAAGTTGTAGATAAAATGTTACATAACTCCACGTAATCATGAAGACCATTATCACCCCTAATTATGGCAAGAACAAGGCTCTTACTTTGTTTTGTTTTTTATAAATGAAACAAATGCTGCCTCGAAAATTTGGTTGTTAACAATAACTTTGATTCATTAACAATAATTTTGATTCATTAGAAAAATGACAAATTGTCATCAAACCATTTAGCAAGAGACGCAAGGTTATCTATCAAACATTCTTTAATCACGTTTTAATCTCTATGGTAAACATATGTATCACAAAATGCACCAATAATAGTGAATTATGTGGGAAGCTGATGTGTTACTAATCAAAATGACCATTGGTTTCTTTCTCAACTCTAAAACTTCTTAGATAATGAATATCCTTTCTTTTGTGATTTGTTGTGAATTATGGGAAATAAAAATGATCTTGTATCTTGCATCTATACAGCAACACCACCACCTTGTCTACCTGCATCTACATAGCAACACCACCGCCATGTCTATCTCTTTTTTTACATAGGGCTATTCAATGGAATTTGTCAATTCAACCAAATCTTCGGTTCATCAAACCTGGTATACGACTTTGTACGTTTAAAGGCTTACTGTAATGTCCTTTTTGTGATGATCTTTATTTGAGACAACATTTGAAACATTTGGGAGAATTTTTATTAGAAAGCACATCACCGGTGTAGAATACATCTTGTACTTCCTGGAAATATTTGATTTTTCTTTCTTATGAGTAACATGTTTACAACCACCGGGTGATTCGATGTGACCATCATGTACATCAAACAATTTTACCTTGATATCAAAAACACTTAAAGGGGCA
Source organism: Amphiura filiformis (assembly GCF_039555335.1). NCBI lineage: Eukaryota > Metazoa > Echinodermata > Ophiuroidea > Amphilepidida > Amphiuridae > Amphiura > Amphiura filiformis. The sequence continues at coordinate 16,735,491 of NC_092635.1, read as the reverse complement.
AATGTGTTTTCATGGGTTGGTATACCAAACATGGAAACATTGCATGCATTATAAATATCACATGGTAGCATATATGGTCAGCGTTTAGCGTCAGTGGCGACGTGAAGGACATAATAACAATCAAACAATTGAATTACTATAAGAATATCAAAGTGTATCTTTTGACCACAAATATTGTTGCATTACTACATGTACAATGGCAATTCGAGTGGTGATAAAAGGCTTCGGCCTTTCTCCTTATTCTTCCATTTTTGATCATGACCATTAAATTAATATTAAATATCCCATTTCATCCATTTACTTTTGGAAGATCACTTAACTTTGGTTTCTTGCAATGAACCGGTTTAGGATGATGCATATTGTACACTGTTGAAAGCATACTTGATGCAATTTCAACTAAATAGGCCAATATGATGGAATGTGTTTCTGAAGAATTGAACAATATATGAATTAAAGGACATGCCCGAGGTCTTGTAGCAAGTCTATGGCAATTCTGAATTTCTAAAGTTCTACACTGCTTTATATTAGTAAAAACAAGATAGCAAGACTAGTTTTAGGGTCATTATACCTTCGTCGTAATCTTTAGAACTTTAGAACTATCTATTGGTACACCTATGTGGACTTGCTAAAAGACATGTGCGTGCATCCCTTTTCTACGAATGTATCTGTCAAATCATTATCTAAATACTATAACCATCTAATGCATAATAATTGTTACGGTCAAAAGTCACACTTTAATTTAATTTTCTCTTCTTAAGCACAACCACAAGATTCAACCCTCATGTTCGGTAGTTCGCTATATTTAATATTAAATTCATCATCAAAATAAAGCAAAGTCAAAGGAGCCATATCACTCGCAGAGCAACATGGTCCAGAGTATCCAGCAGGATCAACCATGGACATAATCTGGGTATGCGGATACTGGGCGTTGACCATACGTGGACAGGGTCCAGAGCAGTAATTTGCTTCAAAGTTTTTCGGAGCAATGATCCAATCCCAATTGAATTGTGAGAAATCAACTTCTAGTGGATACCGACAACATTGACGCTCTAATCTGTTGTCATCTTCTATGCAGATTGGGCCATTTAATGAACGCTTGCTACGACGCATTCTCTCATCGCGAAGACGTAGTTGTAGAAACGGCTTCTGTAGGAATGAAATTGAAATGGGAAAGATAATCGTAAACCGCTTATGAGAACACACTTGACATACTTACGGTATCATATTTAAATCAATTAAATCAATTAAAATTACATTTGAACCTTCGCTAATCAATATTTTGACCACGCCTTTGTTTTTACTTTGCTCCGTAAAATGTACCTGAAACTTAATTGGGAAAGAGCGAAAAAAACAAACGTAACGTACCTTATACAGCCACCCCCACACCCCGCCCTAAAAGTAACTGCTTTAATTGGCTAATTGGTAAGCAAGGGTAAATACAATAGCTGCCCTGTGCTTATTTGACAATTTACACACCTGTTGGGCTGTGAATGTGGTCCAGTAAGGTGTTCCACGTCAGAGCATTTGTCTGTTGTGTCAGTTGGACTACTGTTTGGTTACTGACCAGTGTTTAGAGTAGAGTATTGAAGTAATCCTGTGTGCAATTTTTGTTCATTGTTATGGACAGGATTTTAAGATATGACCTTGTGAAAAATTATAAGTTTCTTTTTCAGCTCAGTTTAGATTGTCCTGAATGAACTTATTCAAGGTCTGCATGCTCTTAATCATTTTATCTCAAGCAAACTTGTTATCCAACTACATTGCTAGAATAACCCATGAAATGCAGCAAAACAACAATTTCAAAAATAACTTTAAAGTTTCTTTTTGAAGCCAGTTTACTTTGAAAACTTGCTTGATTTATTGTTGTTAATGAGTTAGGTACGTTTTACTAAAGTGTTGTTGCTTCAGCCCTCTTTACAGCATAACTCAAGAACCACAGGACCTACAAAAGTATTTGAATTCTGCTACATACTCGCTATGAATTGATCAATGCAATTTTTGCCAAAGCTCACTACCATTCGCAAGATGCTGTGAACTACAAAATCGCAGCAGTTTAAAATAGTTGCTAACCTTAACCCATTCCATTGTGGCTTTGGTAGCCTAACTAAAGGGCTAAACCAACACAGAATGCATACGTTTATTTATTTGTTATCAAATGAGAAATTTTAATTTAACTTGCCTTTTCTTGCTCATCAGAAACATCAGTTACCACAACATTATTGCCAGCATCATCAAACAACTCCAAAGCGATGCCAAGGTTGGTCTCGGGCTTTTGAGCCCATTCCTGTACGTAGTTTGTAAAATCTACATTCATCCATTCACCATGTTTCAGATTCAGTTCCACTTTTTTAGATTCAACTACGTATCCCTTTGGTTTCCTGTTACTTTTGTTAATCAATACTTGCTTGACGTCTACTTCGTGAAATGGTTTCAAGATTACTTTGGCTGGGTTTACATAAAAGTAGAGCGTTGCCTTAGAAACACTATATCCAACTAGTTGATGCGAAATGTTGAAGTAACAGCAAGCGGTTTGGTTAACGTGTGGTAAAGCTGCATAAAATGAGAAAGAATAGCGTATATTTAGTCACTATACCTTAATGTACATGATTTACTAATTCAGAATGATTCTTTTGCTATTCAAACATGATTAATCCAATGGTAACAGCGATCAAATTAATACTCTACTCTATCAAAGGCCATTTTCAGAGCCACTTACGCTGGTTAGATTTTGCACCTAAAGTTACGTCGATCGGGGATAAACTGGCAGACCCGTAGCGTAGGTTTATGAGGTATTGTTTTGCTAGTTACTAAAGCTCTGCCAATGACGTTTAAGGTTAGACGAGGTATTCTTAATCGAAGCAGCCCATCGATTTTCATTATCTAAATCAATATTATAACACTTTGATGTTTTGCAAAAGTTCATTCTACAAATCATGTCCTTTGAAAACTTGCTTGATTTATTGTTGTGAATGAGTTATGTACGTTTTACAAAAGTATTGTTTCAGCCCTCTTTAGAACATAACTCAAGAACCACAGGACCTACAAATGTATATCTGTGATATTTGAATTATTTTACACACTCGCTATGAAATGATCAATCCATTTTTTGCCATCTCACTACCATTCACAAAATGCTGTGAACTACCACATCGCAACAGTTAAAAAATTAGTTGCTAACCTTAATCAGAGAAGTGAGATCTATCTCACTTCCCTGCCTTAATGTAGGACAAATTGGTCCTAAACCCGATATATATATAGTATTGTATATTTCCCAGAACGGCCAGCGCACATAAAAATGTTGCCAAAAAACTCTCAGTGCATCTGACCGGATTCGAACTGGTGACCTTTGTATGACTAGCCTGCCTAGCACTACTTAGCCCATTGAGCCACAGAGCACGCGGGAGTAGATGCAAGATTGAAATCTATAAATATTAGGTACAGAAATGTGTTCATCCATCTACCCAGAGAAAGAAGTATTTAGGCATAGGAATTTTTGTTTTTACTATCATCTACCGTGTGATAGACGACAGGCAGGTCCAATATTTTACTACGATGAAAATATTGGACCTGCCTGTGAGCCTGTCGTCTATCATAGGGGTTAGGGTTTATTCTCATTCTTAGTCAGTTAAATATTATTTTAATAACTGTAAACTATTTTTAAAGCAAAAAGTTACCGTCATCAAAACTCCTCTTATTATGAAATGAACGAAACTTGTTTACAGCTTCACGTATTCTGTTGCGCGTACTGCTAACGCGTACGCGTATTCCGCACTAGTCTACGCATACAACGCGATACATACGCGCACCTCTACAAGCGTGTTACGCGTTATCAACACTCATGCTGACGTGGCACCCAAAATCATGCGATTGTCCAATCAGATTATGTGTCTACAAACTAGACCACTCCCACTGACTAAGAATATAATTTCAATGTTTTCTTTTGTTTTGTTTTGTTTTTCAGTTTGATTTGATCTCAAATTAATTAATTAATTGCCAGATTCACTGATTAGATCACATCATTATTGTTATATCCAGATCTGACAGATTTTTCTAAGTCTCTGCAATCGACCGCCTACAAATTATGCATAATTAATGAAGAGCTGCTCAATGCAAGTAAAAGATTCTTTTATACACAATATTTGTGTTTGAGTCAATAATCAATTACCCAGTAAAATATTGACTTTATAAACTCAATTTCAGTCATAAAGAGAAGGGAACGTTTTGTGCTGGGGCGGTATAATATGAAATTACTATTGACACCTTTAACCCTCGTGCTATATACCCTAAACATGCTTAAGGGTTGTCATCAGGCATACGGTACTAGTACCGTAAGATACTTTACACCCAAATGACTTAAGCTAATCATATAGCTATCCTTTGCACTCATTTTGTTAACACACGAGGGCAAGGCTTCAAAGTCGACCGTAAGGAGGAGGGAGTGAAGCCCACCATAGGTTCCTACAGTGAAATGTATAATTTTTATTTTGTTCTTACAAAATATTAATCTATGAAGGGACCTTAAACTTGGTAGCTATATTTATCTTTCGGTGAAAAATGTTCGCGGGATTTTGAGCCAAAAACAATTTTGCATAATTATACTTTTGTACAAAGCCGGAATTTCCTAATTTTACGAGGGTGCGCTCACATTATGAAGCCATACTGACTTACGTGGGCATTGTTTGTACTTATTTTGGTATAATTAGATAGCGAAAACCCATTGCTACATATTCATATCATTGTTACCCCCCCCACCCCCACACCCCCCACACACCCCACCCCCCCCACCCCACCCCACCCCTTCGTAGTTTGTGTCACAAAAATGGCTAAGTAAGATGAGGGTTAACTTCCGGTTAAGCCATGCAGAAAATTTGTTTCAACACCACTGAGCACTTGAAAAATACGACAAAAGGTCGAGGTACCTAGTATTTTGAATGGAGTAAATCAAAATTGAGAAAATAATGCACTAACAAAATATGATATGACACATCAGATGATAAATCAATTTGAACACTTTGAAACTTGTTGAATATATAAAATGAATTATATAACAATATCAGAAGAAACCGTGTGAACGAAAAATATATCTCCGTATACATGGCGTGATGTTTTTAGTCGATTCATGAAGTGACAAATTGCTTCATTTTGGGGTTCGAGTCTCATTCAATTTGAAAATTTTCTTGCCTTTCGCACAGATGATACATGATCTGACATGTATAAACATATTTTATAGGGTTCTGTCTTTGTTCGATAATAAGTCTTAAAATTCCCCCAAAATGGGGGAGACATTCGTTTAAAATTGAAAATATTGTTATTCTATTATTATTATTATTATTATTATTATTATTATTATCAGAGCATAAACTCTAGTCAAACCGATAAGATTAAAGTATGAAGCAGAAGGCCAATTCAGCAAAGAGATCGAGAACAGGGTTTGAAGCTTTTGGAACAATCACCATTCACCATCACTGTAAATTCGTCAACAAATTTATTACATTAAACATTTGAAATGGCTGGTGAATCATTCAAATTTTATTTAAAATAATGAAAAGATCTCATAATTTGTTTTCAGCATAACAAACAATTTTCTTGATTGAAAAAAATTCACATGTATGGTAATGTCAAATTTATGAAAGACAAATTAAATAACAAATTGATATGTGTAAAACAATTCGTCATTTAACTTGTCATTCATTCATTTTGTCATTATGTGGACTATTTTTAGTCAAGAAAATAATTCGTAATGTTTAAAATAATTGAATTGCTATAAAAAAAATAGTTCTTGCATCATTCAATTAATTTCCAACTTAACAGACCAGTCAATTTAAAATGACGATTTTTTTTTTATTTATCAAATCAGACAACAGAATTGACAGAATTTGGGCATGCCAAATAGTTTATACTTTATTGTAAGAGAAAAACAAGTAAACTAGAATAAGAATATACAGAAGATATAACAGAGGAATACCATTTCGTCAACTGCTCATACCGCGTGTAAAACGTTTAATTCAAGTTGACATAAAAAGTTTTAGCTTTGTCATCTTTGATATCATGATATACCTAGGACAAGCTAGAATAATGAAATGGCGCGACTGGATTTCGAAATAAGGTGCCCAGCAACAGTGCTACTCAAACAGATATCGAGTAAACATTACTTATAATTGATACTTTACAAAATTGAAAAGGTTGAAAAGAACAACCTGAGACCACAATACGATATTCACTTGTAACGTCTCAATGGAATATGTCAATAACTAAACATAAAGGTTCTGACAGCAAGAGAAAAAACAACAATCTAATCACAAAAGTTAAGCTGACATAAAAGATTGGTGGGTGGAGTAGTCGGGCCACATTTGAAAAACAAGCATTGATGGGTATTATTAATGAACACAGCTTAAACAGTCAATCGAAAGAAAACACGTAACAAAACGTACTGTTTAAACTGTCAAAATTGACAGGTTGTATTGTTACTACACGCTCCCAAATCGAATAACGGTTTACCGTTTCTATTGACTTTGATTGATTGACATGGTCTGCACTTAAAATGAAGAACTAATTCAAACCTATTGATCAAATGTATTTAATATGGAGATAAACACATTAACTCAGATTACTTTTTTTTACCTGTTGCGCCACCTGTGATTGTTCGCTGTTCTAACATGACAAACAAGTTTATCTTGTTAATGATATTATAGATTGACTAGACCACAAAGTCTGATTGAGAAAATAGATTTCAGGTGCCTGGATTGAAGCTGAGTTTATACCATAGACTGTAAGAAGAATTGGCCAGAAGTATTGAAAAATCCCCAAAATGTCCAGAAAATGATACGCGGGAGAAACTTGCACACTATTAAGTGGCTATCGGAAGAAAACCACCGGGAAGATAGTGCGACCTGGTCGGTCGGGAGTCTTCCAAAGATTTTGAGGTTGAAGTGAAGGTCAATTGACTATCGCAAAAGGGATTTTTATTCCCGCCATAAAGATGCTCATATTGTCCATGAAGTATAAACAAGGGAAGAGGCTTACATACACTGGAACATGGAAACATTCAAATATTAAGTATAGTTACAGCCATGGTTCTTTTTGCGATTGTCACATTACCTTATTATTGCAATTTAATTATTCGCAGTCTTTTTCAGTCTCTCAATCTATAGAAGACTCCTGCCTTCTTTCCCTGTAACTTTGTTCTGATCCCCACTTCTTTTTCTCCCATCACCATTTTGGACAAAATATAGAATTCTCCGTAGACCACTTGCCTATTGTGCATACTCTGGCTATTGCATTTAAGCATTTAAGCATTTAAGCTTAAATGCAATAGCCAGAGTTTAAAAAAAAACTCTTGATTTGTATAATTTGTGCACAATTGATAGATTTTCACATCTGATCTTTTCAGTCACCATCACTCCCTCTGTTTGTTAGCTTCTTCTCGGGCTTTCGCGATTAATACCATGGTAGATTCTAAAATCAGAATTATTCAGTATTGAAGTGAACGTTATAATTATGCTATTATAATATGTTGCTTTCAATAATATAAGCCTACGTATACTTTACTCTTACTTAATATAACCATTTAATAAATGTAATAAATATCAGTATAATTTCGGGTTCTTACTGAATGTGTTCATCATGATTAATAACATAATTTTATTTATCAAAAATCGACTATGGCATAGTCTAATACAAAATAAAAGATTTGATTCCAATATGAAGCATTCTGGATTCGCGCTTTGGCAAAAATTTCATTTCATTTCATAGCGAATCTGTAGGAGAATTCAAATATCACAGATATACTTTTGTAGGTCCTGTGGTTCTTGAGTTATGTTGTAAAGAGGGCTGAAACAACATCACTTTTGTAAAAATCGCGTAACTCATTAACATCAATAAATCAAGTTTTCAAAGTATATGATTTGTAAAATGAAATTTTGCAAAACATTAAAGTGTTATTTTTCAATAATATATTGATTAAGATAATGAAAATCGATATTTTGGCTGCTTCGACCAACAATACTCTTAAGAAATTTGTTGCCTGTGGCAATGATTGTCTCACGGTAGAACTCCAGTTTCAGTTTCCTTTTTCCCTCAGTGGTTATTCACCAATAAGCAGATTCGATCTTGAGCGATTAGTTTACAATAAAGATTGACATCATATAAAGGGAACAATTATCGAAGGTTAATATTATGCAATTTACAAACATCTATGTTGATAACCCGATATCCATGACAACGGTAACGTCTGTATTCTTTTCCAAAAACGTCTTATTCGTAATATTCAAAATGACAGAAACAATAGACAATAGCGACTAATTTTATATAGTTGTCATTGCACTATACAACGCAGCATTTATCCAAACGATTTTTGATCGATCTAAATCAGGTCAAGTTACCTAAGTAAATTGAATAAGCGCCTGTTTGTTTCTAACAATCGGGTGAAATTACCCAAATAAATCAAATTAACACGCCTCTGTAATTGTTGGATATCAATAAAGTAGTTGAGATAGATATATCCCATTGACGCCAGAGTCTGAGTATAACTGGGGGAAACCCCTCATTACCACAAGTAGCATGTCCCATTCACTATTTAAACAGCATACCCATAAACGGCTAATTTGAATATAGATCGTCAAAAGAAAACGATCTATGATTTAAACAAGTTTAAAGTAAATTTCCCGCCCTCGTGTTATGCCAATTAGCTTTTCTTTAAGTACATGAAGCAGATGCTGCAGATAGTATTCAAACACTGAAACTATTTCATTAACGCCCACGCAACTACATCGTCTTCTACATGTCGTATTCAGACAACTACACAACTATCTTTTGGTTTGGGAGTCACATAGTATTTGATGCAAGAATCCTAAAATCAATACTTTACATGTTCTTCTAATCAACGACACTGATTTTCACAATAAAGTTCATCTTCTTATAATAACTATGACATAAGTCCAAAAGAGTAAAATTTGAAAACCAAGATTCAAATAACTGGCTTAGGGGTCGGTAACCCACCTTTGCACAGTATTTTGTGGGGTCTGAGAGCACATCAGACATATCGAATTACATTCTGAATACGAAGAATGGCAAATTATTGAAAATTGATATTTCTGATATTTAACAGTCCTCGAGGTAAAATTCAGTGATATTTATTTAAAGTGAATGTAGCTGGGAGGAAAAGCAGCAGATGATCATTTGAAAATTTTGACTTTTTCCCCCAAACACCTAAAAAATAAGGTCTTTGGGGGAAAAAATACGAAAGATAATAATTAATAATTTGTCATAATAAATCCCGGGCCTTAAAAATGTGTTTTGTATCGTCAATTTCAAAAAATCATTCAGAATGCAATTCAATATGTCTGATGTGCACTCATGTCTTACAACAAAATACTGTGCAAACGTTGACATCCGATTCCTTAAAAAGACAGCGACGCGTATGACGCAAGACCCAACTAGAACACCCGCTAGAACATTATAGTCAATCTGGTCATTATGGTAGTTGCGCATTTTTACATCACCTAGCTACTCATTCCTATAGGTGGTGATATGGAGTCTGAAGTGCGCTACTATTATTAGATATTGATGACGTGCCATAAGTGACTTAACCGAAGGCACGATGTAACACTCTGATGACGTCATACAGGCATACTTGCGAGGAAAATTAAGTAACATTTATAGCAAACCAGGAATGACAACAAACACTTCAGTGATCAAGTGGTTTGACAGTGTGTCTTATGAAAGGAATAAATATGTTTTACTTCTGGCGCGACCACATTCAGTCAACACAATTCAATCACCATTAAATCATCATCATCATATTCATATTCATATTCATCATTTTCTCTCATCATAATCAGCAACAGCAGAATTATCATCATCAGCAGCGTCATCATCAATATCATCATCATCATCATCGTCGTCATCATCATCATCTTATTTGTCGTCGGCGATCTTCGTCGTTATCCTCATCAGCATTTTCTCTCATCATAATCAACAACTGCAGAATTATCATCATCAGCAGCGTCATCATCAATATCATCAGCAGCAATTATCATCAGCAGCACCAACATCGGTATCATCAACATCGTCATGATTATCATCATCAGCAGCGGTATTAATCATCAGTGGCATCATCATCATTGTCATCATCATTATCAGGGTCGTCGTCGGCGTCGTCATCATCATCATATTATTATCCTCAGCAGCCTCATCATCAGCTACGAAATGCAGAGGCGTACATTTCCTCTCGTTTACACACACGAAAGCATGAACCCGTGTGTTAATCAAAAATCTTACTGAGAGTAATGGGCGTCCTCAAATTACGCCGATTTCAATATGCGATTAGGGAATTCCCATATTAAGAACAAGTGCCACTCATCCATGAATCTAGGTCTAGGACTCTTTCCTAAAATAAACCAACCTATTTGCAAATTCTAAAATATCTGGTAATAACTTTTACCACTAAGACCTGGATAGTCGATCCAGGTTGTCTTCAACTCCATGGTATACAAATAAAATTGAATGAATGTTAAGTAATCTCTTTCCCCACATGGTGTATCAAATTACCCCGCACTTAGTCAAGTGACTCCTTCATTCAATGTCAACTTAATAATAGCAAGAGTTTGAGTATCCGACAATTATATTTCTCTTTCATGCACTCTTAGATAGCGAGAACCAATCAGAGCAAGAGTTAGAAAAATGCAAACCATGTATTGATTGTGATGCACGGGCGCGCACTCTGCGTACTACTCGCAGTACTTTCGGACGCGTTCATTTTTTCTTGCGGGTTGATGCATTTATATTTGCTTGTATTTTCCAACACTTTTGTAATAAAAAAATAGCAAAAATCATGGAATTCATTCATAATAATAATAATAATAATAATAATAATAATAATAATAATAATAATAATAATAATAATAATAATAATAATAATAATAATAATAATAATAATAATAATAATAATAATAATAATAATAATAATAATAATAATAATAATAATAATAATAATAATAATAATAATAATAATAATAATAATAAATTTCATGTCCAACAAGTGATACGCATTTTAAAATACAAGATCGCAAGTTGAAAGTGTGTTAAGTGTGTAAATTAAAAGGCAAGTATTTTGTTATCTACTTGGTCTTCTTCCAATTACGCTAATTTCCACTTCATGCTGGTAATTTGCTCATCATGTTTCACCACCAGGCTAAATACCAAGACCCCACTACTCCCTATTCCATAAAATACAGCACTATATTTGGGGGAATTAAAAAAAATATTATCTTATTTTGCCAAATGAAACATAGCTAAATCCTAATCCTTTAGTTAGTTCTAACTGGCAATAAAAGTCTAATTAATTTTTGTTTGCAATTTGGGGGAAAGTGGGTCAAAAACGTGCAATTTTGCATGTCTTCTTAGAATAGTAGTCACAAAATTCTAGGACTTGTTATTTTTGATAATTGGTTATGAAAAAGATTAGGAAATATGTTTTTCAAATTTTAGAATGCATAACTTGAAGTTATTTTTTGTACAAGTCTTTTGGGCTGTATTGTCAAAGCATACGAAAAACGTCTACCTTTATTTCCAAAAATTAACCAAATATTAAAATTTGACTTTGCCAGTTAACTAACTTAAGGTTTAGGATTCAGCTATGTTTAATTTGGCAAAACAGGTTACTTTTTAAATCCAATTAGTGCTGTATTATCAGGACTAAGGCTTCACTTTATTAATAACATATACAGCCGTCTTAATTTACTGTGATAAAGTTGTGAATTTCCATCCTTAATATTTAATTTTCAAAACATTCTATACTTAAATACTTGACATGAATCCTAAATCTGTTCAAAGACACAATAGAAACAGGTATAAGTATATCTGCGCTACTGTGTAACAGTGGGTACGTGGGGCATCTCAGGGGGGGTATGAAATTCTATTCTTCTACTATCCAACTCCTCGAAGTACACGCTTCCCGTGCCCCTTAAAAAAATTCGCAGTTCTTTCTAGAAAATCACCTGTTGATCATGAACGTATTACTTGTACTACTATCCACACTCCAAGTGGTAAAGGCATTACCGGATGTTTTAGAATTTGGAAATAGGTTGGTTTATTTTAGGAAATAGTCATGGACCTAGATTCATGGATGAGTGGCACATGTTCTTGATATGGGAACTTCCTTGATTGCATATTGAAATTGGCGTAATTTGAGGACACCCATTACTTTCATGTTACTTCTCGTTTAAAATAATATAAAACACATGGGCTATGCTCATGCTTTTAAACATTAACCTAAACTAGTGAAAATATACGCATTTGTATTTCCCAGCACATTTCACCCCAACGACAATGAGGAGGAGGAGAAGGTGAAAGAATAATGACGATGTTGTTGACGACAAAACTTTGTGTCCATGGTAGTGATGAAAATCAAGAATTATTTAATAATATAAAAAATATTCAATATCTCTACAGAACCAAAAAGCCACTTCGAAGACGTAAGGCTAATCGTTACTCGGGGAATCCCATATAAAACCACATTGCTTTGAGCAAGCGTGTATCCTGCAGTATTTGTGACGCTATATAGCCAACTTGACATGCTTGAGTCTTCTGTCGCTTCACAAATGTTAATTAATTAATTCCATTTAAACGAATACATTTACATATACAACTTGCAATCGCTGATTTTGCTGTTGATAATTTTGATAGCCTGAAATTGCGTTTTTCCGATCAAGGTTGGCAATCAAATGAATTCAGGTGTAATTAAATTGGTGCTTTTTGCCCATTTTTGTATTCTTTTAAATAATTCTTACATGACACAATTTCCATTCTTGTATATATCTCGTATTCTACATGTCTTGGATGTCACACAAATTATAAATAATGTGATTTTGGCTTTGAGATAAAACTATTTAAAAAATGATATGACAGATCAAAGCAGACGACTGCTCACGTGTCCCGCGCGGTGCGTTATATTTGCAGTAAAAGACACAAGGAAAGATAGGCACTTACCTCTTTTTGCAAATGTGATAATTTTTTCCGTAGTTGCATCCGTAGCAGACGAGTGTTCAGGTTTCTCGCTACCAGGAAACAGTGGTTGATCTCCTTGAGGAGGCTCAGTTGATGAATCAAAATGGTTATTTATTAAATGCGCAAGCGGTGGAATTCCGGGAATTGATGATCGCGATATGTTTGGTGCCTGGGTCATCCGTAATTTGTTTAAAATCATCCTCTTGATACTTTCGATTCTTAAGGCTTTTTGGTGTTCTCGTAACTGGCATGATGGACATAGCTGCTGCTGTGTGCTGTTGTTTGTGGGATCCTCATCTTCTCGTGTCGAGTATGATGAATCTGATGACGATTCTTGCAGTTCTGGTGTGGGAGGGGACGGTTCGATGACGACCGGCGAAGGATTTTCCTCCAAGTTGCGATGGCTTTCGCGATGATGATACCGCCGGCCTCGAAGATAAGCTGAATTGGTCATATTGATAAAATATAGAAATAAAATTGCAGTTAAACAATGAAGAGGATTTTGGCAATAAGTAGATAGCTGCATTACGGCGGTTTGGTTATTTTATGTTATACTAGTCTAAAGCTGGGCGGTTATAAACCGGGATACTGAAAGGTGGTGGATATGTTGTGCGACCAGAGGATGGAAAAAGGCACGAATCAGCTGTTTGCAACGGGGGTGGCTTTTTTATACTCTCCGACCACGTACCGTGCAATTCAGGCGTATCGATAAAATTTGAGTTGGGAGCGAGGCTGTTTACCTACATTTCTTTAAATGTCGATCAATCAAGCGACATGTCAAAGATATCTAATTATGCACGCTTGCCTAGCGCCATATAGATATATTCATATACGAGAAGTTCTTACTGGTTGAATCAGCATGTCACTGATTGGCTGAGAGTAATAATAACGGTGACTTAAAATAGTATCGTCTCTAGAGAGCAAAGTTCTGACAAATCGTGTACAAAACGCATGTCTATACTTGTTCATCCAATAACTGACCGTTATAATAGAAGGACATGAAAGGACATATATAACTTTTAGGAGGTAGTTCTTTTAAATAGCCACACCCCTTGCCACAGAAAATTTAATTCATTAGGCAATGAAAATTAGGCATAAGAAATAAACGGTAACATTGAACATACGAACCGGCATCACCCCACCTCCCACACCCAACTAAGTTTCTAGCCTCTTTTTCGGATTTTTGCCCGGGCCCAAAAATTCACTTTTAAACTAGTACCGTCACTGTACGTGTACGCAAACATACACAATGGCAAACATATTGATACTAAAATAATGTTACATGCACAGACAACAAACCAAAAAGAGCAGGGAAGCTGTTTTTCAATCACAATTATTGACATAATGGTTTCCTCGTTATACGTTCGATCACAGCATCATTGTGAGGGTCAACAGTACTTACTTCTCCTTTACAGAGTACACATTTCTAAAGGGAAGCATTTTTGAATATTAACAACCAGACGACCAGACAGCTCTTAACGAATAAGCCTCAAATGAACTTAGCCCTTGAATGTGAGAATGTAGTTTAAATGCAAGGGAAAATGTATCCGGGAATGTATCGAAATGGACCCTTTTTATTGAAATGTGTCATCTCCCTGTTATTTTTATCACACCAAATCAATGAATAATATATTTGTTGGCTTTGCAATTATTTACTATATATTATTAACTTGCCTTTTAGGTGCGTCAATATACTATAGCTGTAATTGTCGCAACAGTCTTACTTGCAAGACTAATCAAACAAAACACACCAATCATGACATTAGGAACAAATATTATGACATAACCGTCGATATCATCCCGGCACAGTAAAGCTTGCTCACCTATGGTGTATATCTCAAGGTTACAACACGGAAATGTTACCTTTAATCCCGACCTTACCATCTTTAGCAAGTTATCAAAACACTTCAAAGACGTTTAAACCCATTTGTTTGCATCAATCTTGTTATTGTTACCCATTTAAGGTGAGTCAGGAACATTAATAGTGCATCTGAGATTTGTTTTTCTCTATGATAAAATTGAGGGAAGTATATTCTCAGCAAACACAAAACGCTTCACAGAAAACGTTAAACATCCGGTTATATAAAGGGTATAAAACATTTTAGTATCATTCAGGAAACATATTTGAAAACTTGATATATAAAAAATTTACATAATGTTATTTAGTTTGAGAAAATATTTTGCAAAAATGTTTGCCAAAAAATAGCTTGCAAATAAAATTTTTGACAATATTTTTGAAATATTGTTTTAGTGTTTTTTTCATTATAAAATGTTTAAAAAAATACTTCTCGACCTTTATAATAGTCCGACATTTAAATGTTGTTAAACATTTTGACCAAAACCAAAACGCGTTTAAAACACGTTTATGACGTTTTAAAAACATTTTTGTGTTTGCTGAGTTTAGAAACAAATAATCGATTCTGACATTATGTTTTACACATTGGTATGATTGAGTGTGGATACATATTACATGTATGAAGAAGAGAAGAAAGCGCTATACGCTGGCGAAGTTACGTAATTAATCGGATTAATTACCATAGCAATAGGTGAAAACAATTTCAAAGATAATTACCTTACAGGTGCAAGTAATCAGCATGATATGGTTCAATGAAGAGGTGCCGCGTGAACGTATCAGTGCAACGCGGTATATTCAAAAATTGTTTTCACCTATTGCTATGGTAGTTAATCCGATTATTACGCAACTTCGCCAGCGTATACTCAACTCAAAACATATTTGTATACATCTGTGTGATTTGTTCTTTCAGATAACAATCATTTTGCCTTTTGTGTGCCCAATTGTGACACATTTCTCAACAATCAATACGCGAGTGGCCATCCTCTATTGTTATGCATAGTCGCGCTAAAAGTGGATCGATACATGTTGAAATCATCATAATAATTTTTCAGAAATACACCTTTTTACTTTGGATTTTTTCCCTCTGTTTGTTAGCTCACCATTTTTTTACTCGCGGTTTCGCGATCAATAAACTGGTAAATTCCGAAATCATACATATTTAGTAAGTTAATCCCTCATTATAATTATTCCAAGATATGTTGCATTCGATAACACACGTTTTTCTGTCACTAATTATAGAAATTTTTTATGACCACTTATTTATGGTAAATATGATAAACATCTGTATAATTTCAAGTTCAAGTGAATGCGTTCTTCATCATTAACATGATTAATAACATATTTTTTATTTATCAGCAAAATTAATGGTGTGCTGCTTATAGTATGATTATTGTGACCTTTAATAACCAACTCAAAAGGAGGCAAATAATAATAATAATAATAATTTTAGAAGTTTGAGCTTTACTGATATAACTTTTTATCCCTTTTAGCACTGCTGATCTGACAAATAAAATTAAAAATCAAAGAACGAAAAGAAATGAAAAGATAAGTGACCACTATGACCATTGGGAACAAGATAATTCTTCGCTTTAAGATTTTTCTGTGCTTTTATCTAGTATTGAAGCGTTCTGCGTTGCTGCTGAAATCAAGGCGTATTCGTGTTAATCTTTCTGTTGCCTAGATTGGCGTTGTTTAAATTCGGTCAAGTACACTTAACTTAGATCCCTGGATGTCAAGTCTACGCAATGGACACTCAACCCAGCTTTAAATCGCCTAAATCTTATATTTTATTACATTTCTATCTTCTACTAAGTGATTATGAGGCATTTACGTGTAAAATTAATTTATTATTAGCAGATTTCAACAGTTGGCTTTCACCAGTTGGCTTTTAATATAATTTATATTAAAGTTATTTTTGAAATTGTTGTTTTGCTGCATTTCATGGGTTATTCTAGCAATGTAGTTGGATAACACGTTTGCTTGAGATAAAATGATTAAGAGCATGCAGACCTTGAATAAGTTCATTCAGGACAATCTAAACTGAGCTGAAAAAGAAACTTATAATTTTTCACAAGGTCATATCTTAAAATCCTGTCCATCAAAATGAACCAAAATCATGCATAGGGTTACTTCAATACTCAACTCTAAACACATGTCAGTAACCAAGCAGTTATCCAACTGATACAACAGCAAAATGTACTGACATGGAAAAGCTTCCTGAACCACATTCACAGCCCAATAATTGGCACCCAGCAAAACAAATCTGTGAGAATGAGTACAAGATCCAAATAGAAGATCTAGCTAGAACTTTCTTGATATTGTCATTACCTTACATTTCGATGAATCGAATGTCACCTTCCATCTCTCTGCCCAGATCCTAAGGTTGTCTCTAGATATAATCTCACAAAATAAGGTAGAATCATCTGCGTAGAGGTAGAGTAGGTTTTCACACTCATCACCCAAGTCATCAATGAAGACAGAGAACAGGAAGTGGGTCCAATATTGACCACTGGGGAACTGATGCATTGATGGAGGAAGTACTTGATGACTGGCCAGATAAGACAACTTTGATGGAACGATCATGGTAGCTCCTAATCCAGATGAGCAGCTTGCCGGATACTCATTTTGCCATGAATTTCGAGCAAAGGCCATTATGCCAGTATGTGCTATTTTTACGTCCAGGGCAATCTGTCGCACTTCGTTGCCTCTATCCAGGGAAATGGACCACTATTGGGTCAGAATATTGAGTATGTTAGCTGTTCTGTGGTGTGGCTTAAATCCAAACTGTCTATCTGATATCAATTAGTTTCAAAGGAGGCACTTTGGTCCTGTATAAAAGCCTTCATGACCTTGCTGATGATGCAGAGCAGATAGATGGGGCGGTACATCTCCCTTGGAGAAGCAAAGCTCACACAGCTGGTTGAGTGGTCTTGCAAGTTATGCGCAGCACTATTTCAGGAATCTTGCAGAGATTTCATCAGGACAAGTAGCTTTATCTGGTTGCAGACTCCTGAGAAGCTTCCTAACATCTTTGACCCTGAAGGCTATCTTTTAAATTGAGCACGTTGCTGAATGCTGAACTTCAAGAACAGGTTCTTCTGCGCTGGCAAGCTGACATTAATCCGATAACAAGATCTTACAATCTAAAACAAATTATAAAATTTCCTACACCTTTATAGATTCCCAAATCAGTGAATTCGGCACTTAGATTCAAGATTAAAACTGGTCTAAATGTATTTGACGCCATCAATACTCAGGAAAAGGTGGATGCTTTTTATGAACATCTTAACAGTGAAATGGAGTCATTCTTCCCACAGGTTACAGTAAAGAACTATGACAATGAAAAAGTGGATTACCCCCCCCCCCCCCCCCCCCCCCCCCCCATTAAAAAATTCATTCAGGAACGCCAAGCAGCCTTTCTGCCTGAACGCAAAACTCAATGGCATCAACCTCGCATAAAGTTCAACGTGGAATAGCTAATGCTAAAAATAACTATCACGCTAACTCTGTCCGGAATTTACAACATAAGGACCCACGTAAATGGCACCAACAAGTCATGACTAATGACACAAAGTCTGAGCACAACATACATGTCCCGGCATTCAGAATTCTGATCATGTCAGTATTGCTAACAACATCAATGAACTGTTTGTGAATGTGTCTTCCAACATCAATCCTCTGGATAACACAAAGCTTTCATCTTATTTAACTGCTTACAAATCACCGCCTCACTTATAGCCTTGGGACGTGTATGGTGAGCTCAGAAAGGTTAATCAGGGTAAACCATGTGGGCCTGATGGCATACCTCTAAGGTTGGATAAAGAGCTGAGTGTTTCCTTAACAGAGGTGTTGAACACCTCCCTCAATGGAAGAAGGCCATTGCAGTGCCAATACCAAAAACAAACCCACCAAGCATTGAGAAGCTACGTCCTGTCTCACTTACTGACCACTTTGCACAAATCGGGGTCGGTTTTATATCCAAGTGGGTTTTGGAAGATGTAAGTCATAACATTGACCACCAACAGTTTAATAATGTCAAAGGTGTGACTACTTCGCATTATTTAATTAGCATGCTTCACTTTTTTCATCAAGGCGCTGACAAGGCCAGCAACGTTGGCACAGCGGTACTCACGGATTTCTCAAAAGCATTTGACTAGATAGACCATGCTCTGCTTATGGAGAAATGTATCCATATGGGAGTCCGTGAGTCTATTGTGCCATGGCTGTCTGACTTTGTCAGCAATAGACAACAGTGTGTTCGTTATAAATATGTTCTTTCCGATTACAAAACTGTAAATGGTGGTCTCCCACAAGGTACAAAACTAGGCCCAGATTATAATCAATGATGCTGTGTCAAGTAGTGAGCCCAAAACAAAATGTTGGAAATATGTTGATAATATGACAGTTGTTGAGAACTGTATCCATCCCAAATCCAGCCAAATTCAAGATCTTTTAGATGAATTCAGTGAATGGTCGGCCAATAATAATCTGAAACCCAATCCTCTGAAATGTCAAGCCCTACAGGTCTACTTTAAGAGGAATCCAACCAATAATGTAATCAAAATCAATGAAAATTCCTCTCAACTTTGTTTCTAAGACAAAACTTTTGGGTATTTGGATACAGGACAACCTCAAATAGGATAGAAACATTGCTGAAATTGTGTCCAAAACCAATCTTAAAAGGGTTTGGTTTTAAATTATGTTCACTTTACAAAGGATATGTACGACAATTACTTGAATACGCGGATGTAGTTTAGCATTCCTCCTTCACAACAACTCAAGATCATACTTTGGAGCAGCTGCAAAAAAGAGCTTGCAAAATAATTCTGGGCAAATAGATATGATAACGCTCTTAATCTTGACAGCTAGACTCTCTACATGTAGCTGATAGGAGGGTGGACCATTGTCGTAAGTTGGCCGAAGTAATTTGTGCTTCTATTCGGACAAGAAATCTCATCCCTCCTACCAGACTGAAGAGTCATGGCAGGGACCGATCGTTTCAAAAACAGCGCAATTCCACTCTTTATCAACAACTTATTGAATAACTAAGTGCCCTGAACTGTTTTGCATATTCTGACATTTATAATGTTTTTGAATGATGTCTTGAATAAGTGCTACATTTTATTTTTTATCAACAGCAGTTGCTGTTTATTCCTCGTAATTATTGCTACTATATTTTTTAATGTTTAATTGTTTTTAATATTGTAAACCACTTGTAATTTGGCCTGAGTGCCAAGGTTTTGTGTGATTAAAATATATTATACTGATGTCATATTTTCCATAATACTTGTCCTCACCTCACCTCACCTCACAGGCTGTGTCACCCACTGTCGGATGTAGTCCTCCTCAAGTAGCTTCCATTTGCTTCTGTTCTGTGCTTCTCTTGCCCAGGTTGTACCCAGATAGGATGTGAGATCATCACGCCATCTTCGTTTTTGTCTTCCCTTCGTCTCTTTCCTGTTCTTGGTGGCCATTCCGTTAACCTCTTTGTCCATCTATTGTCGTCTCTACGAGCTATGTGTCCCGCCCATCTCCACTTTGCCTCCTTGATCCTTTCCATGATATCTTTGACATTTGTTTTGTCCCTGATTTCCACATTTTTTACTTTGTCACGTAATGGTGATATGTAGCATTTTCCTCTCCATAGCATGCTGTGCTACCTTGAGTTTTTGTTCTAAAAACTTAGTTGTTGTCCAGGTTTCACAACCATAGGTCATTGTAGGTAGTACACTGGTTGAAGACTCTCGTCCTCAGTGTCATTGGTAGTCTTTTTGTCACATAGGATTTCTTTGTGTCTGGCAAAGCAACTCCAGCCAGCCTTTATTCTTCGCATGACTTCTTCTCTCGTGTTGTCTTCCATCTTTACTGTCTGGCCTAGATACTTATAACTTTCTACATGTTCTATCTGCTCATTCTCTACTTCAATGGACTTGTTTGTCTGGTAATTTGTCATGAATTTGGTCTTCCCCTTGTGTATATTCAGTCCTATCTTCTTACTCTCCTTGTTCAAGCTGTTTAGTTGCACCTCCATATCCTCAACTGATGCAGCTGTTAATGCAACATCGTCTACAAATCTCAGGTCTGTTAGATAATCTCCGTCAATGTTGACTCCTCTCGGTTTTAGGTCTAAATTCTTGAACACTTCTTCCATGGCGGCTGTGAAGATTTTTGGAGAAATTGTATCACCCTGTCTTACGCCTCTTTTGATGTGTATTGGTTTGGATACATCATTTTCAAGATGAATAATGGCTGTTGCGTCTGTGTATATGTCCTCCATGATTTGTACATATCCTTCATTTACTCCAATCGTTCTTAAAGCTGTGTATAGGTCTCAGTGCTCTACCGAGTCCAAGGCTTTTTCGTAGTCTATATACCCAACGCAAAGCTTTAACTGGTATTCATTTGCCTTTTCTATTAATTGATTTAGTGCATGAAGATGGTCTGTAGTTGAGTAACCCTCTCTGAATCCAGCTTGTTCTCTTGGTTGATTCTCATCCAGTATTCTCTTGATGCGGTTTTGTATTATTCTTGTAAAGATTTTGTACGCATGGGACAGTAAGCTTATTGGTCTGTAGTTATTAATATCTGCTTTGTCGCCCTTCTTGTGAAGCAGTATAACTTTAGCCTCCTTCCAGGTTTTGGGTATCTTTTTCTGATGCAATATGTCATTATACAGTCTGACTAGTTTTATGCTTATCTCTGCACCGTCTACCTTGAAGATGTCACTGGTTAGGTCGTCAGTGCCTGGAGCTTTGTTGTCTTTCATTTGTTTCACTGCCAATTCCACTTCTCTTACTGTTATACTTGGGAGGTCAGTTTGATCAGTTGATTTACAGTTTGTATCTGTCCTGTCCTAATTTGATTTTGAACTGTACAGATCTTGGTAAAATTCTGCACATACGTCTAGAATTTCTTCTCTATCAGTTGTGATGTTGCCATCCTTTTGTCTCATTTTGCTTATTCTGGTTTTCTTGCTGTTCAGTTTTGAAATCTGTTTTAGTCCTTTTCCGCTCATCAGGATGGTTTTAATTTCTTCATTTCTTCTCTTTCTGCTTCTCTGTCGCCTCTTCTTTCTCACTGTTTTGACAAGCTCAGCATATTCAGTTTCTGTCTTCCACTTCACGAAGTTTCTTTCTTTTCGCATCCATATCCTCTATCACTTTGTCCTCCTCAGATGTTTGCTTAATCTTCCTTTCTCTTGGTGCTATTTCTTCAGCTACCTCTATAACTAACTGTGCTGGATATGAGGTCATACATGGTATCCATATCTGCACTCTCTATATCTAAACATGCAAAACGATTTTTCAATTCAAGTTGGTACTCTTGTCTCCTCTCCCGTAGTCTGTAGATGTTCAATTTATTTTTCTTTCTGTTTCTTATTACTTGTCATACAATAATAAATTGGTGTCATTTTAAAGAGTAATCTATACTCTTTCCATACCAATATTGGGATGGTGGGATAATGGGGTCAGGTGTAGTGGTTGGAATAGGGTGGTGGAGTATAAGGGTGTTATAGAGGTTGTGGGGTAGTGGGTAGGGTGGTGGGGTGGTGGGGAAAGACGAGGTGGAGTAGGATGGTGGGAAAGAATGTGGTGGGATAGGGTGGGATAGTGGGGTCAGTGTGTGTGGGATAGTTGGTTGATGGGGTATAAGGATGGGGTAAGCATATCAATTTGTAAGCGCTCTTTTTTAAAAGTCATAGCTCATTGATGACAAAACAGGCGAAAATAGTAACTTTTTGCACAATATTTGCAATTTAAAGAGAATTGACCATTGCTCATTCTAGTGACTCTAGTATATGGACAATATAAGTGTTCTTTTTCATTTAATGACATAAAATTTGAAAAATATGGTAAGGAACACTTGGGGTTTTGACTTTTAAAACCTAAATTTTGGTCAAAAAATGTGCGTGGATAGGTAGTTTTCAACAGATTTTCCACATTCGCCTTGCTATAACATTGAATTGTGTTATCTGTTGACCTAGTGACTAAATTTTTAGGGGAAGTGTTAGCTTTCGTTTGATATTTAAAAAAAATTCTGATTGGATGAAGAGAACACTTGAGGTTTCGACAAAAACCAATCAAAGAGGCCCATTTTTTGTATAGAAACCTTTCCATATGTTGGTGGGGTAAGTTGGTAGTGCTAGTTGGTTATGGTTGTGGGCATAGTGTTGTGGGGTAGGGTCGGGTAGGGTAGGGTAGGGAGGTGGGTGTAGTGGGGTCAGGGTTTGTAGTGGTGTGTGGGATAGGGTGGTAAATTGGTATGGTGTAAGGGTGGTGTATGGTTTTAAGGTGTAAGGTGGGTAATTAAGATGTTACGTAGTGGGGTATGAGGGTAGCAGAGTGCTAGGGTAGCAGAGTGCTGGGGTAGGGTGGGTGGGGTCATGGGGTCAGGGTGCAGTGAAATAGGATGATAGAGGTAGTTAGGTGGGGTGGGTGTGATGGTGGGAACATGGGATGTGGTTAAGTACGGATGTGGAGAAGGGTGTGGTGGGTAGGGTGGCTGTAGGGTGGTGGATGCCGGTAGGTACTGGGGTCATGGTTGGATGGACAAGGTGGTTGGTGGTAGGTAGGATAGTGGTGTAGGGTAGGGAGGTGGAGTAGATTGGGAATAGTAGGGGAGTGTATGGTGGGGTGGGATGATCGGAGTGGTATACACCCCCGTATACACCACACCACTTTCGGCTGGTTATCAATGGTAAAAATAGGTGATCGCGAAAATAGGCGAGACTAGTGGTTCGAAAACCGCTTTGTTTTACATGAAATCGTTAAAAAATCCATGTTTGTGCCTAAAGCAATTTATTGACCGAGACCGATATGAACATGAAATACTTATCATCCCTACACACTCACCAGACTGTCTTTAATCACATGGTCCTTTTGACATGTGCGCAGCCATCATATCATATCCATATCACACTGACCTTCAAATATTTGTGTTTAACTTGAGCAAACCTCCAATACTGCGTTTGATATGCCATAATCCCGGGCCATAATACGTACTGGATAAATCGGGTATATGTATTGGCATCAAGATTGCGCCAATTGCGCACCCGAATAATCTCGATATCATTGCACATTTGTTCTTCATGATATAAATGTGTGTCACTCGCCACAGGCTCTAATATACAGACGAAATAACCAACTGATGTTTCAAATGATTTTGTGCTGAAATGTGCTGTC
Organism: Amphiura filiformis; assembly: GCF_039555335.1. Lineage (NCBI taxonomy): Eukaryota > Metazoa > Echinodermata > Ophiuroidea > Amphilepidida > Amphiuridae > Amphiura > Amphiura filiformis. Next base: position 16,711,449 of record NC_092635.1, on the reverse strand, counting down.
TTTCATCGCTTGGAGGGGCGTAAATTGTTCAATTTGGCGCCCCCCCCAAGGGTGGGGCACAGGGCACGTGCCCCCACCTACCCCCCCCCACACACACACACACCACCCCACACAGTCGCTACGCCACTGCAAACCTTTCTTCTGCTAGAGGAAGAGCCTGCTAGATGATATGCCCTCTCATGCTAAACGGAGATCTGGACTTCCATACATGCATCTCCCATAATATAATGTGTGGGATATGATAAAGGCGTAATTCAAGATCACGGTACGTGCAGAAATCATGCGGTGGTGACGATTAATCAGGGACTCTTTGAGTGAATACTACTTGTATTAATTAACATGATTAAGCATACTAATTGCGAATCAAACGCCTTAACCTACAGCGACATTACCAGGCCCAGAAGATACAGATATGCCTTCAACCCAGCAGTGTTGCTCAAACATCCTGAAACAAAACAAAAGCAACATCTGGTCCCTATACATTCTATTGGTTCTAAATTTGATATTCCCAAAAGGAAATTACCATCTAAATATCTTGATCAATGACCCGAGAGATGGTATTGTTTAAGAGCTAACCTTATAATGCATTCACTCATTTATTTATATGTGTTACATTATATTTAAAGTAACTTTGTTTCCATGTTTTACATCATCGTTTTTCTTGTGTAAATGAGTTGTCTTTGATAGAGAAATGAAACCGTTGTCAAGACAACGATATTACAGTAAACGAGTACGCAAGTCACTATTCAAAGTGACAAATTACTTTTAAACAAATCCCCACGAAATGTGTAATCACATTAAATTATCTATGTCATTTCATTTCTTAAACTGTTTCAAGTTTGCCGCTAACAAGGTTTATTGTCATGGCAAATGAAACTCGTCACAACTAACCTTGGAATTATGTGACTATTGTCAGTAAATCGCAAATAATAACCTCATTCATGTCAGTCAATGAACCTTTTAGCAAATCGTTGAAATACTGTATAAAGGTGTCAGTAAACCAAAACGTTCTTAAAACCGATGTGTCTAGTGGTAAGCCACCCAAACATGCCATGTTCTATTTTATCTACCCAACAACCGTCTGTATCTTATTATGTAAAAATCATCATGACCATGATGAAGCCCTGCCCGTTATCTACTTCAGGGCACTTGTCTGCATATACCCGACATTGAGAAATTGACTGCCCCAAGATTGTGTAAGATTCATAATGCAAATATGAACTAGGCTTCACCTTTGTTTAACCTGATTTCATAGACGTATATCTTTATGTGGGTACGATCTGGTTGAAATTCATTGAACGTCTTCTGATTTGTCCATCTTTAACTTAAAGAAACAACCCAACGTAATGACTTATTCAGTGCCATAATGCTATATATTAGGACCACTTATCATTGGTATGGTAAGAATTTGATTTAGGGTTTTCAGTTCAGTTTTATTTCATCAAATTTCATCCATACAAATAATTACAATTAAAAAAAAGCTTTCACAAACACCGTATGATATGGTGAAAATGACCAGGATGCCTCTGAAACGCAGGGTGTGTTGTTGTGCACCCTTTACACAACATTTACAAGGATGACATTGACAAGGTGACAATGCGATAAGGTATGTCAGGAAAACATTTCCAAATTATTTCTATCGCTTTCTTTGCTATGTTTGCTCGTATTAGTCAATAATTGTTATGTAAGTTGTCACAACTTAAGAAAAGAAATTGTTTGTGGATGAACGTGTTTTCTTTATAAACTTGAAACAATAATCATGTAAAGATTAACATTGATGTTCGAGGGTATTCGGAAGGTTTCTACGATTCTCTGGTGGACTTGTTAACAATGTCCCACCATTTCTTGCTGCTGAGGCTGCCATCGGACAGTTCTTTCCCCACCTTGTTGTTATAGCTCCTTCTGGCTACCTTCTCTGCATGATTGTACTCCTCTCTAGCTTTGGTAAACTTATCCTTGTTTTCCTTGCTGCCGTTCCTTTTTTATGAATAGGCGACGCTTCTTGGTTGCTGCTGGATTGCAGTGGTCATCAAATCATACTGTTTCACGAGTCTTCTTGGAAACAAGCTTCGCTGGTATGGAAATATCCATTGAATCATCACTGATAATATTTGTGTTGATGCAGTCTTGTTTTGGGTTTAATATCAGATTGGAGTGCAAAAGACCAGTGTGCAGATGCAACAACTCTCATTCCCAGTAGCCAGCCTTTATTATACTGCCACACTTTGCGCTTGTAGGGTTTATCTCTGTACAGCGGCAGTTCAGTTTAAAATGAACTGGACTATGGCCTGACGTACCTTGTCTTGCAAGTCGAGAATCTGGTCTTCCTGGGTAGATTCTTTGACAAATTGTGTTAGACCAAGAATATTACACATCTCAAGTCGCCAGGATGATTGTGCATTGCGTTCGGATAGCTAATGGTATCCCTGTTAGCACTAGGTGGTCTGTAGACAGCAGCAAAGAGTATTTTATGTGACTTCATTGTTAATGAGAACCACATCAGCTCTATGTCCTCTGGATCAAGAGCACTGTCATGAAATATGGCGATACCCTCCAGGCAATAGATGGCGATCCCTCCTTTGTTGGATGTAGTTCTGTCTCTACTGCAGCTGAGGGAGTATCTGGTATAGTTACACAGTCAGCACCATCATTCACAGTAGCATCCAAGAAGCTTTCCATGACGACAATAAAGGGTGGCTTTAGTTCATGGCACATATTGGACAGCTCATATATGTTTGAACGTAGTCCTCCGATGTCCACTTCTAGCAAAGTCAGGTCCGTCTCACGTAGTTGTTGGACAGACGTGGGTTGTTTGCGTTTTGTTCTGTCAATCCGAGGCTCCTTTAACTTACTTGTAGCAAGAGAAGTTGCAGAGTGGGGGTTGCTGGCCCCCTCACCCCAGATATCTAGATATACAGATAACCGATGCGGTGGGGTGTGCACTATACATGACCTAAACTGAAAGCATCCTGAGATTCAGTGCAGTTCGGGCATCCAGATGGCAGACGATACCTCTCGGTCTAGGATGGGGTGGTTACTTGTACTAGCAAAATGTTATGGTAATGTCGCAACTTTGGAAGATAAACTGTACATGTTGGCAGTTGGAGGTGATTGTTTCAATAAATTTTATAGAATCGTCTTTTTATTGTGTAGTATGAAATTTAAATATTTACATATAGATATCCTTCCTGAATATAATCGTCTAACTATATCTCAAACAAGCCTCTTCGTTTTCTTTTCTTTTCTTTGTCTTCTCATCATGGTTATGGTTCTTCTTCTTTTATTCGTTTTCATTTCTCTTCTTCTTCTTCTTCTTCTTCTTCTTCTTCTTCTTCTTCTTCTTCTTCTTCTTCTTCTTCTTCTTCTTCTTCTTCTTCTTCTTCTTCTTCTTCTTCTTCTTCTTCTTCTTCTTCTTCTTCTTCTTCTTCTTCTTCTTCTTCTTCTTCTTCTTCTTCTTCTTCTTCTTCTTCTTCTTCTTCTTCTTCTTCTTCTTCTTCTTCTTCTTCTTCTTCTTCTTCTTCTTCTTCTTCTTCTTCTTCTTCTTCTTCTTCTTCTTCTTCTTCTTCTTCTTCTTCTTCTTCTTCTTCTTCTTCTTCTTCTTCTTCTTCTTCTTCTTCTTCTTCTTCTTCTTCTTCTTCTTCTTCTTCTTCTCTTTCTCATTCTGTACTTCTTCATCATTTTCTTCTTCTCCCAGCTCAAGTTCAAACTAACCAATGTTGGGAAATGCATAACTAATTTCTTGCAGATATTATGCAATCACCGTGACATCAGGTACAAGGCACGGCAATTAGTTTTCTAGTGGTGAAAATTCAAGTAGATAGGTTAAGTAGGAATTATGAATTTTGCAAAATACTGAAGCTCGTTTGAAAAACTGATAATTGTATTTTATCACGGAATAATTATATTTAAAACACAAATATAAGCACCATGTTAGAAATTTCTCAGTAATTCTCAGGGATAACAACCCAACAATTACTTCGACAATTGTGTCTGCAAGATATCCAAGATTTTCAATTTTATTTGTTTCGGTGCTAATGAATGCCTCGGGTCAGCTCAATAACACATCCGGTTATCACGGATTTACAAATGCTGGCTAAATTGAGGAGAAGCATGATACGTGTGAGACAAATTTCTAATTCTTTGGGCAAGGATGCGGTTTGGGCCAGTGATTGTAAATGTATTATATAATAATGTAATAGAATAGAATGCCATTGAATGGAATGGAATGGAATGGAATGGAATGGAACGGAATGGAATGGAACGGAATGGAATGGAATGGAACGGAATGGAATGGAACGGAATGGAATGGAATGGAACGGAATGGAACGGAACGGAATGGAATGGAACGGAATGGAATGGAATGGCATGAGCTGGCATGTTATGGATTGGAATGGAATCCCGGAATGGAACAACATGGAATGAAATGCAAATTGGGCTATTTCAGAAATTAATGGCACCTCTCCTGCAATTCCTGTCCAGGCTGTTGTTCTCAGGTAGCTGACCAGCTCATCTCTCCATCTAGCTCGAGGTCTTCCTCTTTTCTTTTCCTTACTCCATATAACGGTTGCCACTCTGTTGTGAGCTGACTCCATCTTCCATCTGTTATCCTGCTCAGATGTCCAGCCCACCTGGTTCCGGTCTCTCCTTGTATACCCCAGCATCATCCTTTCCATACTTCGTTGTGTAGTCTGAAGTTTCCTTTTCATATCTTTGTTTAATGTCCAGGTTTCACTTCCATATGTTATGGCAGGTAAGATGCATTGATTGAAAAGTTTCCTTTTCAGACAATTTGGCAGGTGTTTGTCTGTTAGTATATTTTTGTATCTGCTGAAAGCTGCCCATCCTGCTTGTGTTTTTCTCTTTATTTCCTGTGACTGATTCCCATCTGGCCAAATCTCTTGTCCTAGGTAAGTGTATTTGGATTCATGTTCCAGTGTTTCATTTCCAATTTTGATTTCCTTGTTATCTGCATACAGTTGAACATGAACACTTTCCTACTCTCATTGCTCAAATCAATTTTAACAATTAAACTTAAATTTGACGATATTTATCTAAAGAGTTCCTATCCCTTTCAATGGTATAAGGATTTGGTCACGCTTGCTGGTCTTGATATATGTTGTACCTCAAGTTAGTTAAATCGATAAGGCGTTCGACTATGGTGCGAGAGGTTGCGGGTTCGAACCCTGGCGGTGCCTATTACGCTCTCGTGGAAAAATTGAGTTAACTTGAAATTCCCCTGGACAAGGAACTTACTGCTAATTGTCTCGTTGTAACCCGTACGAAACTCGGGGAGCTGATCCTGGTTGCGAAGGTTATTTGTGGAATGTCTAGGGTGTGCGCTCTTGAAGTGCCTGATTTGGTGTATAGAATGATGTGGGCCGTAGTGGTCAGCGACAACCTGTAAAGTGTGCTGAGGCTTGTGGATCAACGTCTAGGCGTTGTGCCTGTGCGTAGCGCACTATAAATCACTGCGCTTTTTTACCTATGGGTCACGTGCATGTTTATAAATACGTATTTATAAATGTAGCTAGTCGTAGGTAGCTGTAAAATTAAAAAAATGGAAAGATATGCGGATAAATATAATGGAATGAAAATGAATAAAATGGAAGGGATGGACAGAATGGAATAAGGTACGTAGAAATTTCATTATATTTGATGAAATGAAATAGAGTATGTATGTATGTAATGTATGTATTGTAATGTAACAGAGCCTTAACAGGGTAGTCTTTGCTGCCAGTTGATATGCACGAAAAAAGCCTATTCCCAAAATTTCGATTTTGCGTTTGCGAGTAATGCATGATTATGTGTATTTCAGTGCTCCATAGACAATGTGTTGTAATTGCGTTCTGGTACACCAGAACGAAATTCAAATTTCACGATATTTTTGCTAAATGAATTAATCTGCAAGACAATTTTGTACATAAGCATTATGTAGCCAGAGGTTTTCAGTGGTATAAAAATATCAACTTTTATTTTGAAAAGTGGGGGGGGGGGGTGATGCTGTGGATCACGAAATGCCGTTTTAAAAGGACACACGAATTTACTTGGGTTTTTTTGGGTTTTTTTGTTTTTTTGCTCATGTAGCGGAGTAGTCTGTAGCGGAGGAAGTTTTTGTTTTTGTTCCCCTGGAAATCAAATGATGCGTCCCCAACCAAAACAATAGTACATACACCGCAAAACTACTTCCTGACTACAGGCTTGCAGATGACCACAAACCCACAAGACCATACTCCTGAGAAATTGACAAACACAATATTGGTAGGTTATTGATAAATCCGTACAGACAAATCAGATTTCGTTACGCATTTGGTAAAAAAAGATAGGTATCTTTATTAGTTTATTAGTCCTGAATCAAAAAAAAGCCGATGAACAAGTGTTATTTTGAGTCTATGACCCTCAAAAAGATCCCAGAAATTACCCCATATGGTTATACAGGGGTTAAAAATTAAATATGATCCGATTTCACTTATTAACATATCAAATCATTTGTCTGGTCGTAAGGATGATTAGGATCACACAAATATAAATTCAACTGCACTCACCCGGTTATTTAGACCACGGAAGGAATTACATTCAACTGCACTTACCAGGTTATTTAGACCAAGGAAGGAATTACATTCAACTGCATTAACCAGGTTATTTAGACCAAGGAAGGAAGTACATTAAACTGTACTCACCAGGTTATATAGACCAAGGAAGGAAGTACATTCAACTGCACTCACCAGGTTATTTAGACCACGGAAGAAAGTACATTCAACTGCACTCACCAGGTTATTTAAGACCACGGAAGGAAGTACATTCAACTGCACTCTGCCGGTTATTTAGACCAAGGAAGGAAGTACATTAAACTGCACTCATCCGGTTATTTAGACCACGGAAGGAAGTACATTCACATGCACTCACCAGGTTATTTAGACCACGGAAGGAAGAACATTCAACTGCTCTCACCCGGTTATTTAGACCACGGAAGGAAGTACATTCAACTGCATTCACCAGGTTATTTAGACCACGGAAGGAAGTACATTCAACTGCACTCACCAGGTTATTTAAGACCACGGAAGGAAGTACATTCAACTGCACTCTGCCGGTTATTTAGACCAAGGAAGAAGTACATTAAACTGCACTCACCCGGTTATTTAGACCACGGAAGGAAGTACATTCACATGCACTCACCAGCTTATTTAGACCACGGAAGGAAGTACATTCAACTGCTCTCACCCGGTTATTTAGACCACAGAAGGAAGTACATTCAACTGCACTCACCCGGTTATTTAGCCCACGGAAGGAAGTACATTTAACTGCACTCACCAGATTATTTAGACCACGGAAGGAAGTACATTCAACTGCACTCACCCGGTTATTTAGACCACGGAAGGAAGTACATTCAACTGCACTCACCAGGTTATTTAGACCACGGAAGGAAGTACATTCAACTGCACTCACCCGGTTATTTAGACCACGGAAGGAAGTACATTCAACTGCACTCACCAGGTTATTTAAGACCACGGAAGGAAGTACATTTATCTGCACTCACCAGGTTATTTAGACCACGGCAGGAAGTATATTGAACTGCACTCACCATGTTATTTAGACCAAGGAAGGAAGTACATTAAACTGCACTCACCAGGTTATTTAGACCACGGAAGGAAGTACATTCAACTGCTCTCACCCGGTTATTTAGACCACGGAAGGAAGTATATTGAACTGCACTTACCAGGTTATTTAGACCACAGAAGGAAGTACATTCAACTTTACTCACCAGGTTATTTAGACCACGGCAGGAAGTATATTGAACTGCACTCACCATGTTATTTAGACCAAGGAAGGAAGTACATTAAACTGCACTCACCAGGTTATTTAGACCACGGAAGGAAGTACATTCAACTGCTCTCACCCGGTTATTTAGACCACGGAAAGAAGTATATTGAACTGCACTCACCAGGTTATTTAGACCAAGGAAGGAAGTACATTAAACTATTATTTATACCACGGAAGGAAGAACATTCAACTGCTCTCACCCGGTTATTTAGACCACGGAAGGAAGTACATTCAACTGCACTCACCAGGTTATTTAGACCAAGGAAGGAAGTATATTGAACTGCACTCAATAGGTTATTTAGACCACGGAAGGAAGTACATTCAACTGCACTCACCAGGTTATTTAGACCACGGAAGGAAGTACATTCAACTGCACTCACCAGGTTACATTCAACTGCACTCTGCCGGTTATTTAGACCAAGGAAGAAGTACATTAAACTGCACTCACCCGGTTATTTAGACCACGGAAGGAAGTACATTCACATGCACTCACCAGCTTATTTAGACCACGGAAGGAAGTACATTCAACTGCTCTCACCCGGTTATTTAGACCACAGAAGGAAGTACATTCAACTGCACTCACCCGGTTATTTAGCCCACGGAAGGAAGTACATTCAACTGCACTCACCAGATTATTTAGACCACGGAAGGAAGTACATTCAACTGCACTCACCCGGTTATTTAGACCACGGAAGGAAGTACATTCAACTGCACTCACCAGGTTATTTATACCACGGAAGGAAGTACATTCAACTGCACTCACCCGGTTATTTAGACCACGGAAGGAAGTACATTCAACTGCACTCACCAGGTTATTTAAGACCACGGAATGAAGTACATTTATCTGCACTCACCAGGTTATTTAGACCACGGCAGGAAGTATATTGAACTGCACTCACCATGTTATTTAGACCAAGGAAGGAAGTACATTAAACTGCACTCACCAGGTTATTTAGACCACGGAAGGAAGTACATTCAACTGCTCTCACCCGGTTATTTAGACCACGGAAGGAAGTATATTGAACTGCACTTACCAGGTTATTTAGACCACGGAAGGAAGTACATTCAACTTTACTCACCAGGTTATTTAGACCACGGCAGGAAGTATATTGAACTGCACTCAACAGGTTATTTAGACCACGGAAGGAAGTACATTCAACTGCTCTCACCCGGTTATTTAGAGCACGGAAGGAAGTATATTGAACTGCACTCACCAGGTTATTTAGACCAAGGAAGGAAGTACATTAAACTGCACTCACCAGGTTATTTAGACCAAGGACGGAAGTACATTCAACTGCACTCACCCGGTTATTTAGACCACGGAAGGAAGTACATTAAACTGCACTCACCCGGTTATTTAGACCACGGAAGGAAGTACATTAAACTGCACTCACCGGGTTATTTAGACCAAGGAAGGAAGTATATTGAACTGCACTCAACAGGTTATTTAGACCACGGAAGGAAGTACATTCAACTGCACTCACCCGGTTATTTAGACCACGGAAGGAAGTACATTCAACTGCACTCACCAGGTTATTTAGACCAAGGAAGGAAGTATATTGAACTGCACTCAATAGGTTATTTAGACCACGGAAGGAAGTACATTCAACTGCACTCACCAGGTTATTTAGACCACGGAAGGAAGTATATTGGACTGCACTCACCAGGTTATTTAGACCAAGGAAGGAAGTACATTCAACTGCACTCTGCCGGTTATTTAGACCAAGGAAGGAAGTACATTAAACTGCACTCACCCGGTTATTTAGACCACGGAAGGAAGTACATTCACATGCACTCACCAGGTTATTTAGACCACGGAAGGAAGAACATTCAACTGCTCTCACCCGGTTATTTAGACCACGGAAGGAAGTACATTCAACTGCACTCACCAGGTTATTTAGACCACGGAAGGAAGTACATTCAACTGCACTCACCCGGTTATTTAGACCACGGAAGGAAGTACATTCACATGCACTCACCAGGTTATTTAGACCACGGAAGGAAGAACATTCAACTGCTCTCACCCGGTTATTTAGACCACGGAAGGAAGTACATTCAACTGCACTCACCAGGTTATTTAGACCACGGAAGGAAGTACATTCAACTGCACTCACCAGGTTATTTAAGACCACGGAAGGAAGTACATTCAACTGCACTCTGCCGGTTATTTAGACCAAGGAAGAAGTACATTAAACTGCACTCACCCGGTTATTTAGACCACGGAAGGAAGTACATTCACATGCACTCACCAGCTTATTTAGACCACGGAAGGAAGTACATTCAACTGCTCTCACCCGGTTATTTAGACCACAGAAGGAAGTACATTCAACTGCACTCACCCGGTTATTTAGCCCACGGAAGGAAGTACATTCAACTGCACTCACCAGATTATTTAGACCACGGAAGGAAGTACATTCAACTGCACTCACCCGGTTATTTAGACCACGGAAGGAAGTACATTCAACTGCACTCACCAGGTTATTTAGACCACGGAAGGAAGTACATTCAACTGCACTCACCCGGTTATTTAGACCACGGAAGGAAGTACATTCAACTGCACTCACCATGTTATTTAAGACCACGGAAGGAAGTACATTTATCTGCACTCACCAGGTTATTTAGACCACGGCAGGAAGTATATTGAACTGCACTCTCCATGTTATTTAGACCAAGGAAGGAAGTACATTAAACTGCACTCACCAGGTTATTTAGACCACGGAAGGAAGTACATTCAACTGCTCTCACCCGGTTATTTAGACCACGGAAGGAAGTATATTGAACTGCACTTACCAGGTTATTTAGACCACGGAAGGAAGTACATTCAACTTTACTCACCAGGTTATTTAGACCACGGCAGGAAGTATATTGAACTGCACTCAACAGGTTATTTAGACCACGGAAGGAAGTACATTCAACTGCTCTCACCCGGTTATTTAGACCACGGAAGGAAGTATATTGAACTGCACTCACCAGGTTATTTAGACCAAGGAAGGAAGTACATTAAACTGCACTCACCAGGTTATTTAGACCAAGGACGGAAGTACATTCAACTGCACTCACCCGGTTATTTAGACCACGGAAGGAAGTACATTCAACTGCACTCACCCGGTTATTTAGACCACGGAAGGAAGTACATTAAACTGCACTCACCAGGTTATTTAGACCAAGGAAGGAAGTATATTGAACTGCACTCAACAGGTTATTTAGACCACGGAAGGAAGTACATTCAACTGCACTCACCCGGTTATTTAGACCACGGAAGGAAGTACATTCAACTGCACTCACCAGGTTATTTAGACCACGGAAGGAAGTATATTGAACTGCACTCACCAGGTTATTTAGACCACGGAAGGAAGTACATTCAACTGCACTCACCAGGTTATTTAGACCACGGAAGGAAGTATATTGGACTGCACTCACCAGGTTATTTAGACCAAGGAAGGAAGTACATTCAACTGCACTCTGCCGGTTATTTAGACCAAGGAAGGAAGTACATTCAACTGCACTCACCAGGTTATTTAGACCACGGAAGGAAGTACATTCAACTGCACTCAACAGGTTATTTAGACCAAGGAAGGAAGTACATTCAACTGCACTCAACAGGTTATTTAGACCAAGGAAGGAAGTACATTCAACTGCACTCACCAGGTTATTTAGACCACGGAAGGAAGTACATTCAACTGCACTCAACAGGTTATTTAGACCAAGGAAGGAAGTACATTCAACTGCACTCTGCCGGTTATTTAGACCAAGGAAGGAAGTACATTCAACTGCACTCACCAGGTTATTTAGACCACGGAAGGAAGTACATTCAACTGCACTCACCAGGTTATTTAGACCACGGAAGGAAGTACATTCAACTGCACTCACCAGGTTATTTAGACCACGGAAGGAAGTACATTCAACTGCACTCACCAGGTTATTTAGACCACGGAAGGAAGTACATTCAACTGCACTCACCAGGTTATTTAGACGACGGACGGAAGTACATTCAACTGCACTCACCCGGTTATTTAGACCACGGAAGGAAGTACATTCAACTGCACTCACCAGGTTATTTAGACCACGGAAGGAAGTACATTCAACTGCACTCACCAGGTTATTTAGACGACGGACGGAAGTACATTCAACTGCACTCACCCGGTTATTTAGACCACGGAAGGAATTATATTCAAATGCACTCACCAGGTTATTTAGACCAAGGAAGGAAGCATATTAAACTGCACTCACCCGGGTATTTAGACTACGGAAGGAAGTACATTCAACTGCACTCACCAGGTTATTTAGTCCACGGAAGTACATTCAACTGCACTCACCAGGTTATTTAGACGACGGACGGAAGTACATTCAACTGCACTCTGCCGGTTATTTAGACCAAGGAAGGAAGTACATTCAACTGCACTCACCAGGTTATTTAGACCACGGAAGGAAGTACATTCAACTGCACTCAACAGGTTATTTAGACCAAGGAAGGAAGTACATTCAACTGCACTCAACAGGTTATTTAGACCAAGGAAGGAAGTACATTCAACTGAACTCACCAGGTTATTTAGACCACGGAAGGAAGTACATTCAACTGCACTCAACAGGTTATTTAGACCAAGGAAGGAAGTACATTCAACTGCACTCTGCCGGTTATTTAGACCAAGGAAGGAAGTACATTCAACTGCACTCACCAGGTTATTTAGACCACGGAAGGAAGTACATTCAACTGCACTCACCAGGTTATTTAGACCACGGAAGGAAGTACATTCAACTGCACTCACCAGGTTATTTAGACCACGGAAGGAAGTACATTCAACTGCACTCACCAGGTTATTTAGACGACGGACGGAAGTACATTCAACTGCACTCACCCGGTTATTTAGACCACGGAAGGAATTATATTCAAATGCACTCACCAGGTTATTTAGACCAAGGAAGGAAGCATATTAAACTGCACTCACCCGGTTATTTAGACTACGGAAGGAAGTACATTCAACTGCACTCACCAGGTTATTTAGTCCACGGAAGTACATTCAACTGCACTCACCAGGTTATTTAGACGACGGACGGAAGTACATTCAACTGCACTCTGCCGGTTATTTAGACCACGGAAGGAAGTAAGAGACTACTTCCAATTGTCTAGACTCATCAACAGAATTTCGTCCAAATTGTTTGAAATCGGGTACACCGGCAAAGAAGATAAAGCACCGCAGTTATCTGCAGATCACAGCTGATCATATTTCATCATTCAATGTACAAGACAAAGATAGATTGGGAACACGATTTTATCAAAATATAACCTGTCTATGGGGACGAGACACATTATAATAAAAATTGACGTTATTTGTAGTTGATGTCAACACCCAAGCCAATATTTGGTACAAGGAAAAAGGACAAGAATCTCATGCACAGCAGTCAAGTTAGCTCAATCGATAAGATGCGAGAGGTTGCGGGTTCGAACCTGGCTGTGCATTAGTGCGCTCTTGTGGAAAATTGAATGAATGATATGGGGTCAGCGACAACCTGAAAAGTGTGCTGAGGCCTGTGGACCAACGTCTAGGCGTTGTGCCTGTGCGTAGCGCACTATAAATTTCCGATTTTTGCCTTTATAGGTTAATCAAAAGCTACGGTTTAAATCTTACCTAACCCAATATTTAATATAAAGATTCATTTGCGGAATAATGACTTAGTCTACCTATTAATAGTCATCTATGTACAATTACTAATACAAATGAAATTTTCACTTCAATATATTTCAGGTATATTTCAGGTATATTTTATTAAATGTCATAGCAGTATTAAAACACTGAATTGCGACACAATTTACAATTTATAAACATCAAAATTTAGACATTAATTAATACAACATAAAAAATATATCTATGTACAATTTCAAAGTAATATATTACTACATCAAAAAACATATTTAAAAGAAAAAGGAATTATAAAAACACAATTTAAATCAAATTCATAAAAAGTCAAAGAGGTAAGAGTAGTGCACTGGTAGGGAGCTCAATTATTGCACACAAAAAACTTTCATATTGATTGAATTTTATAATGATACATGAATATTGCACACTGTTTTGGTGAAAGGTTTTTACTGAGAATATACAAGCTATTAAACTGCACTTTAATAAAAGTTAAAGGACACGGATGAAAATAATGCAGCTAGCACAACAAAAATTAGTAATTTAGGAAGTATAGGAGGGTAGTTCATTTAAAAGACTGGTAAGATAGGGCAGTGGGCTGTTCTTGAATCGGTCAGTTTTGAATCGGTATGGTTTGAATTTTGCTTGTTTCCGGAGTTGCATACTTGATCTGAACTTAGAGGAGGGGAACCACCTTGAGAATCTTTCAGAGCTGCTAGCTTTGATAGCAAATTCCTTGCAGATATGAATTCTGCGGTCCACAAGAGATTGAAGGTTGAGGACTTCCAATGCATCAGAGTAGGTTGTATAATCTGATGAAAGGATGCAACGGCATACACGCTTCTGAATCTTCTCAAGGTGGTTCACCTGCTGCTGAGTGAGGCCAGCACTCCAGAGTGGTGCAGCATACTCTAGACATGGGCGGACATAACCTTTGTAAACGGTAAGGAGATCTTCTTTGTCAAGCCCGGCTCCTTTCAGTTTTCTGAGCATGAACAGCTTTCTGTTGGCCTTAGTGTACATTGTATTTACCTGACCCTCCCCCTTCAAATCCTTATCAATGATAACTCCAAGTAGTTTGACCTTATCAACAACCACAAGATTCTGACTAGAAATACGGACTTCCACGTTGGGAGCAGGAATTTTCATTGGTCGTATTTTGTTTCTTTGGAAAACAGCATTTCTGTATAAAATGCCATAAACCCAAAAAGTCGGAAAGACTGGGACTGACTGGCCTGGCCGAGATTTCCCGACATTTGATTTGGAACCCTATACATATAACCTTTGTGTCTGTGTCAGAGCCGAATCAGGATTGTCGCGTCAGCTGTTTTATTTCTAGTTGATGTCAACACCCAAGCCAATATTTGGTACAAGGAAAATAGGAAAATGGACAAGAATCTTATGCACAGCAGTCAAGTTAGCTCAATCGATAAGGCGTTCGATTACGATGCGAGAGGTTGCGGGTGCTTTACTACGCTCTTGTGGGAAATTGAGTTAATGATATGGTGTCAGCAACAACCTGAAAAATGTGCTAAAGCTTGTGGACCAACGTCTAGGCGTTGTACATGTAGCGCACTATAAATGACTGGGTTTTCTTTTACAAACATGAGCATCAAGAGCTTTATGGAGAATATCTCAATAATGCCCGAAGCCCCAAACTCTTTTAGCGCGGTATTACGAGCCAGAAACATGCCCCATCCACCCTTTTTCCCATGTTGGTACGCCACTGGCCACATCACAACCCAACTTTGACCCCTATTTTCTCAGGCTGATTAAAATCATTATTCATAATTTGTACATTCACATAAACTGTATTGGCTTTCCTGTCAAATAAATTTGGATAACAATTATTCACAATAATATTACATGCCCCTCTCAGTGTGCCAAAATGTGTGTGTTTTTGTTGTTCTTCTTTTGGGGTTTTTTTGTGGGTTGTATTTTTTGTTTTTGTTTCTTGGGTTTTTTGTTTGTTGGTTGGTTTTTTGTTCTTGTTGTTGGGTTTTCTTGTGTGAGTTTGACAATAAAAATGATGGATATCCAACAAGTTATTTTGTGTTCACGTTCAACATCACACGTACTGCGCATATCGATTAGGTCTTATTTTGCGATAGTAATTGCAATCCCCCATACTATTTTGAGTCGTGTCACGACACTGATCTGTTCTGCTCCCCTGGTCTACATTAACCTATAAGACACCACGCAAACCATAGATTATCGGACGTCTCAATCAATCACAACAGCGTCTTGGAGACAAAAATTTCTTGAGGACATGTGCAAGCAGTGACCACTGCCATCGCATACTGATTTCCAATTTTTGCCTTAGGTTAAAGCAAAAGCTACGGTTTAAATCTTACCAAACCCAATATTTAATTCAAATATTCATTTGAGGAATAATGACTTAGTCTACATAGATGGTCATCTATGTACCATTACTAATACAAATGAAATTTCCACTTCAAACAGGAATTTTCATTGGTCGTATTTTGTTTCTTTGGACAACAACATTTGCTTATAAAGTGCCTTAAACCCAAAAGGTCTGAAAGACTGGGACTGACTGGGAACTAGCCGAGTTTTGCCCGGGTTTTGCCGACATTGGAACCCTATACATATAACCTTTGTGTCTGTGTCAGAGCCGAATCAGGATCGTCACGTCAGCCGTTAAGTTTCCGAGAATCGTTGATAATTAGTGATCCATTCCTCTCTGACACACGGTCCCAACATGAGCCAATGTACTCCTTTGAATGCTTTTATCACGTTCTTGACTGTTCCAAGTATTCATTCAGGCTAGCGTATCATGCAGTAGTATAGGGCGCAATGGGTTAGGGATTTTCTTTTGCTACATTAGTGGAACCAATGATTTGTGGCATCCTTTTTTCTTTTCTTTTTTTTTCCGGGCATATCTAAGCATTAACAGCTGCAATCTAGGAGATAACGCTGACGAAACTTCGGCCAGGCACAAGTGACCTGGTGAACAAAGGGGTCGACGTAGATAGATGGTCGGGGTATTTTTACAGGACATGCAAGTGTAGCCGACAATCGGGCGTTACCCTGATTGGAACCGACTGTAACGAGGTCTTTTATCATGGACCATCTGCCCCGCCATTACCACATGAACCACGGGGAGAGGGGAGATTATTTTTTTAGGTCCTGCGGGGAATTGAACCCAGGACCTCTCGCACCAAAGGCAATGACCTTATTCAGTGTGCCACGCTGCTCCTTAAACCTGAAAAGATAATAATTTGATTGGTTCCATTTTTTTTTCTATGCCCCCTGCGGTTCCCACTAGTGGTCGAAGGTAACAGTGGGGCCAAAACTTAAAAACAATCCCATCATGTCGTTATGTATCTCAAATGTGACTCGTTATGACAAAACGCATTTTTGCATGATTAATTTGTATAAAAATGTAAGCACGGGACAATAAGTTTCAAAATGATACCAAAATTATATACGTAGCATCAATACTTTTCAAGATATGGATAATTTTGTAGTTTCCTGCCTTACACAGGATTGAATAGGGATTATCAAAGTTCAATTTCAAGTTCAAACTGTCAATTATTAATTAAATAAACGTCTTTTTGATAAGTACTTTCAATTGAAAGTCCACTCAGTCCCAAGGTCAAATACCATGAAATTAAGAATTCCAAATTTGATTTTTTTTTAATGGAAATATCATCTTTATAGGGGATTGTCTATTTGGCTAGTTAAATACAAAATCAACAGAGGGCGCTACATTTTGGTTAGTTAAAATTGTTAATGTCAGGCTAGTTAAATTAAGGTTGCTCAGGCTAGTTATTTTTTCAAGGTCAAGCTAGTTCAAATCGTCAATGTCAAACTAGTTAAATTAAGGTTGCTCAGGCTAGTTATTTTCTCAAGGTCAAGCTAGTTAAAATGTGTTCTGCACCATTACCGAGTAGCCCTTCTGGACGGCAGTCCGGGCGAATGGCGATCCGAGTATCACTTTTGGCAGTCAGTAAAAAAGGATCCTACTCAAGAATTTTGGGGTGAAGAAATTCGCGTGTTGCAGCTCTCGTTCCGTGACCGCTGAGGGAGGGGTTGACGCAATGTGATCTCTGCCCCAGTGCTTTTTGATGTCAAAGTGAGTTGGAATTGAATGATGCGCAGGTAAATGGCGGGAGTAATAATGACTCTCTTAGGAGAACCCAAGCCTGATATTGATGATTTTAACTAGCTTGACCTTGAAAAAATAACTAGCCTAATTATCCTTAATTTATCTAGCCTGACACTGATGATTTTAATTAGCCAAAATGTAGCGCCCTCTGTTGTTTTTGGATATAACTAGCCAAATGCTAACTAGCCAAATAGCCATCCCCTGTAACTCAAAAACATGCTTGGCGACTTGTTCCATGTTTTGTTGGAGCTGGTCACAAATTGTTCTTCTCATTACAGGGAATAAAAAGTCAATTGTCATATTTTTCTACATTGCTTAGTTCAGGAGTTATTTAGGTTGGATAGGTCAAATGTCAAAATTTAAAAATGGTCCGATTTCAAATTACTCTTTAACTCCTGAACTAAGCACACTAGTGTAATTAACAGAATGTTCTTCTTGTCAAAACCAATTAATTTTACTGACCTGCCAGTTTCGGCCATCTTGGTCGAAGGCCATCATCGGAGTGATGGTACTTGACCCTTCCTTCTGGTTGATTGGTCACCAACAGAGGGGGCACTAGCGCCCTGAAGTGGATCGTATACGTGACTGCGAAAATGGGCCCCCTCATCTCTGTTCATGGTTTTTGGAGCTCTCTTTCTTATCCACATGGATTCTTTGATGCGGCGTGCCCCCCGAATCACATTCTTTGTCGAGGATTTTGCCAAAATTCGTGCTTGATAATTATTTTTCTAACATATAAGGCAATATATAAGGCATAATGTTATGACTATACACTATAAGGCCACCTGATTTCACTACGCACATGTGATTTTTGGTTTATTCAATTCTCACACTTTTAAAATAGCTATTTTAGCAGATTTGTTATCGGAGATAAATGCTGTCGAAAATAGGATTGAGTCTACGCGTGGAGTTCTCAGAGAGTCTATAAGGAATACACCTTGAAGTCAAGCTCGTGTTATTGAAAGCAATACGCCAGGGCAATACGTAATAGTTTATAGTCTCGTACAGGTACAACAGAATGGGTAGCTGGCCAGAATGCAATTTGTTTTCTTTTGAGATTCGTATGAATGTCAATTCGTTTGATGACATTAATGTACGAGGTCATTCAAAAAGTTCTACCTCCATCATCACATCTCTGTTATCTTATGTGTCAGTATATTATTGAAATTATTTTTCTTATATATAAGGCATAATGTTGTGATTGCCGGAGACTTCCTTTAAAAACTGGATGTAGATCATAAGATCGCGCGAATGTTACACAGAAGGATTTCGATAACAGAATACGATCGCCTATTTCAGACCCAGAAAATAGGCCTCGCTTAGACAGAGGCGCCTCTTAACTACATTATTTGCGACCGAAAGGCGTCATAGTGTATTCCATACCACCTATTACTTGCACATCACAGACACCCGGGTATTATATAAACTAGTTTGAAAAAGAGAGATTGCCGAACTTTCTGGCCGGTACGCTCATGAGTACGAAACATAGATCGTGTTGTTTATTTACATGTAAGGGGTGTATCCTAGACACTCATACGCAATGTGCAGGTTGTCCCAAAAGTCCCTTTACCATTTCGAGTCGTCATAAGTTTCACAAGGCTTGGCCGATGGAAAATCAAAATACGTATTTGGAAAGATTCATACAATTGATTCATACCAAACATGGCGCCTTCCTTATTACAACACGACCAATTAAAAGTGCGCTTAATACATTATGTCAATACTGGTATAAGAACAATATTTGTGTTTCACGTTGAGAATTGTGAAATTGAATTTTAAACACCGCTCTTCGCCTTCTTTACTCGTGAGATTTGGACTTAAATGCTTATGTTATTCTACTATGACATGGTTGATCATAACAGATTAAAATCATTTCTTCATAAAATTTCTTCTTTTTTTAAATTTTTTTTTCCCCACAAATGGTTTACATAAAAGAGTAAAAAACAATAAAAAAATTCGGGGTATACCCTGATCCCTCATGTTCGCTAAAAAAGATTGTGCCCCGAGCCAGCACTCTAATTGGATAGTATAGCTGGCACTCAACTTGGGCTAGCTATAACCCTGCTTCTAGGTGATCATAGAGTTCTTGCAATGTTCTGAAAGGCTGATGAATATATCCTTATTCACTTGTCCTCTCACACTTTGTCTCTCCAAACATTTATCTCCTTGGTACTTAAAATGGTACTTCTTTCTCCAGGAAACAAGCTTCTTTCTGCACTGCTCCACTGTATTTGACAGATGTGTTGTTTTATAAACCAGACTCCAGCAATTCGACAGAAGAGCTTTAATCCTTTGATGAGAAAGAGCACATTCGTGTATTAAAAATCTCCTTCGTTGATACCGTAGCACATTATTGGCGATGCAAACTGGTGTAAATGTACTTTTTTTGCATCACGAAGGCCAACACATTGATAGAGAGTTTACAACCTCTCATGACATTCTGCAAGGAGCTCAAGCTTCCACTTTTATACATACAATCTATTAATAGACCATTCTGTCATTCATTTCCATCATATCCATCTTACAATCTAAGGGATTTGACCAATTTGATGCAATACAGAGAGCTTTCTGGAATAGTAGGGACTTTCCAAGATTATTAGTAACTCTGAATGAGTTTGTTTACTGTGTGCAATGGGGTTTCCCCTAAAACATGTTGTAATACACAAACTCTTGGATTTTCCCCTTTCTATTATTTCTCATAACATAGCTTTTAATTGTTAACGTGGTAAACAAAGATGAATAAGCAAATAAAAAGGGTACATCACACTTTCACAAATGGATTTGTTCCGATTGTGTATCATCCACGCGTTTGTATGATCTACATCTTGCTATTAAAAATTTGACATTCACTACACTAAGCCACCGGATTGCACTACCCACATCTGGTTTTGAATTTCTCTAACGCACACTTACAAAGCTGTTAAAATAGCTATTTGGGAGTTTTTTATCGGGGATAAAGTGCTCAGTCTCGAAAATAGGATCCGGTTTAAACGTGAGTTATCAGAGAGTCTATAAGGAACACGCTTGCAACTCAAGCTTATGTTATTGAAAGTAATACGTAATGGTTTAGTCTCGTATAAAAGGCAATACGAAATAGATAATCCCAAAAGACGAG
Organism: Amphiura filiformis; assembly: GCF_039555335.1. NCBI lineage: Eukaryota > Metazoa > Echinodermata > Ophiuroidea > Amphilepidida > Amphiuridae > Amphiura > Amphiura filiformis. Next base: position 16,690,754 of record NC_092635.1, on the reverse strand, counting down.
TCCGAATGATGTGAAATATCAGCTTAACTACGTAGGTGTATAATACCAAGCAAATTCATTTTGTTGCAATCGACTGCGGAGCAGGTGACTACAAAGTTGTTGTTTTTTGTTTGTTTGGTTTTGGGTTTTTTGTTTGGTTTGGTTTTGTTTTACGACATGGCATAACTGGACATTAACAGCAGCGATTAACCTCCCTGCTGAAGTTGGCCCTTGATCTAATAGCTCGAATTTGGGCAGGAAGAGAAATCCATAATTGGGCAGATGGTAGAAATGATCTTTCATGTCTGACAAGGTTTGGAATTCCACTGCTAGATCCTGGAATCTCACAGACCATCACAACCTGGGGTCATGGACATGGATGTATGGCATCAGCTGGCACAACAACTCAGGGGCCTCCTTGTAGAACATACGATAGAAGAGGGTGGCTGCTTCAACTGCCCTGCGGTGGCTCAATGGCTGAATACGATGATCTTCATACTCATTCGTTGGCAGACCAATGACACGCTTAGCTCTATTTTGGATGGAATCAAGCTGAGCTAGTGAGGTGGGGGTTGTAGCAATCCAAGCACTGCTAGCATAGTCCATTTTTAATCGTATCATGGCGTTGTAGATGATGGCTCTCTCATACATGTGATATAAAAAGGTTTGACTACAAAAACGAGCAGAAAAAGCCAAAAAATCTAAATCGCATCATAAATCAGGCTTTTCAACACCACATGTGTGCTTTTATATGGCTACAAATATTGCATGGGTAATATCTGGTGACTTGAAAAAAACCATTCACAACATAATGCTGCAGGATTGTGCTCAACATCAAGCGCCTGAACTGTGTGAGCCTCTCAGAATCCTAGTATATCCCACATACGTTTTAAGTTTCATCAGAGGGCAAAAGGAGATCAGGGCGACAAAGGACAAGCCAATATTTAAAATATTGTCTGATAGTTTCAGACCGGAATTTAACTGGCATCTTGTATTTTTCAGACATTTTTCAATGTACATATGCATGTACATGTAGATAATTGTCAATAATATTTTTAAAGGCCGATATCTCAATTTGCAGTTTTATAATACCATAACTTATGAACTCAATATCGTCACGCCAGATGCTACTTATTATTGCCTCACTATTAGCTACGGATCGTAGTGCTTGGACGTCATCTCACAAGATCTGAAGAACCAGTCTATTTTGTATGCAGATGTTGCCACCATTATGTCCTTCGTCAAACCCAGTGAGGATAGACTTCTTTTTCGGTGAGTACATTCCTCTCTTCGAGATTATCGTCGTACTGTGTGCAGTGCAAATGTGGACGAGCGGGCACGCGGCTTCTACCTGCTCATGAAGAAAAATATATACAGGTGCAGTTGCAGATAAGGTGCGAGTAAAAAGAATCCAAGAGTTGAGGACTAACGTAGAGCCAGTGGACACATCTTACTTCCTGCTTCCAGCATCTTTCAATCGGGATTTAGCCAAAGATAGAGACATGGACTAAGACATGGAATGTCCTGTTTGGTGCTGCCAAATGTAAAACCACTACCATCTCCAACCGGAGAGATACTGATGGCAGCCATCCATGAATACCTAAAATGGTCCGAGATATTGACATACGCCATATAATAACCGCACTCTGATCTTGGAGTTGTTGTAAAGTACACCTTTCGCATTGACCGACGACTTGAAACGGAGAATTGAAAACATGACACTCGATCCTGTCGATTGAATCAAAAGCCTTCTCAAAGGCGATATAATCAATGTGATGGTAAGAGGAAGTGGATAGGTCTGGGACTTCAATGATTCTTCTAAGGATGTGGATTTGCTGTGCCTTTAATATACCGGCGGAATTCGACCTGATTCTTTCTTATTATTGGATCTATATATGGTCGCTATACTCTCATCAACAATATCTTGTTATATACAATTGCAGCAATTGGACATCAGTGTGACCCTTTTGTAGTTAGCCGTGAGGTTGGGGTCTTCTTTCTTTGGTAATGGAAGACTGATATTGGTATGCCCACTACACATGAGGAGTAAGTGTTGCACATGTTGATAATGTACTTCAACACAGAATGTTGGCCATAACATCACCGCCACATTGAAGTGCTTCTGAGGTAATCACACAATCCAGCACAACAGCTTTGTAGTTCTTCATGCTCTTCATATCAATTTCTAAGCGCTCTGTTCAAATTCATTGTTCATTGAATTTACAACCGTATGACAAAATAGGCAAAAATAGTAACTTTCTGCACACGATTTGCAAAAATTGTGCGTGAATAAGCCGTTTTCAACAGATTTACAACATTCGCCTTGCTATAAACATTAAAGTGCGTCATCTGTTGACGTAATGAAAAAAGGTGTTTTAGCGGGAAGCCTAGGTTTCGTTCGATATAAAAAAAACATTTCTGATTGGATGGAGGGAACATTCATGGTTTTGACAAAAACCAATCACAGATGCCGCTCACACAGCTCTTATGATGCTAATATGCACTCAACCGTGTAGTGTAAACACAGACTGTGTGGAGACAAGGCATTCCTGGGCTAATTTTGCTTGGTGAAAGTTGTGTGCTCAGGTGTATCGAGGTGGAAACTGTGCAAAGATGCGTTTATAAGATAATCGTTTTGTAGCCAAACCTTTCCATAATATGAATGGCATCTTTCATTTTCTCAATGGGTCTGATCACCCTTTTTATCAGCTTCCTCTAGATCAATAGCGAGGCCAGGATTTTAGTGTGAGGGTCAAAGCCAAATTTTGACTCCATTTTGTCCCATTTTAAGAACACTTTTCTCTTTGCCGTCCCCATTTTATCCATGAAAATTCTGGGGGAAAATTTCCCCCGGCCTCCCTCTGGCTAAGCTCCTGCTCCGGATCATCCACCTGCTTTCGAAGCGAAGCAAGTTCGTCAGATCTATAAGACTCATGCAAGTTGGTGTTGAGCTTTCTACAAGTTTCTCACGACTGCCGTGTTCTTACATAAATACCTGTTCTTTGCTGCATTTCTGTCCTGTCTCAGCTTCAGCGTCTTGTCTGACACCCAGCTGGGTATTCCACAGGGATTTCGCATCCCAACCACATTCTCTGCCACATTTTCGACCTAGCAATTGAATATAATAGCGAGCCTTCTTTTCTGTGACTCATATGAAGGTCCACTAGGAAAAGCGACTTTGTATATTATGCAGCTTGCAGCTCCACGTACAACCATGGAGTAACAGTAATATTCTACGGTACAGACGTTACAAAACAGTAGCTACTGACGTTTGAACATCGCACACTCAACTCCACTGGCACCTATAAGGCCAAAAAAAAATTGTTTGTTTGTCCATAAAGGCTTATGAAATAGTTGGGTCGGTAGGTCGGATTTTTTTTTTTTTTACAGATATTGCACTTGAAACTGACAAGACTGGTAAATAAGTCCAAACACACAGCACTTCACTGGTTTAACTCTTGAGATGGTTCTGCATAGGCCTGGCATTTTCGGGTAATTTTGTAACCGGGTACCCGGCGCATTTTTCGAGCGGGTAACCGGGTACCCGAAATTGCAACAAAAAAAAATTTTTTCGGTTTTGTAGTGTCCCCGGACCTAGACCTAAACGCTAGGATTATTCATGGTTGATCTAAAATAAAAAAATAAAAAAATTCAAGATGTTTTGTATTTTTAATATGAAAATTGATACTTTGTATTCATGTCATACTCTATTAATGATTTCAAAATGCATTCAATTCAATGCATTTTGAAATCATTAATAGATTATGACATGAATACAAATTATCAATTTTCATATTAAAAACCTAAAACATCTTGAATTTTTTTTTTTTTTTTTTTTTTAGGTGATCCTAGCATTTAGGTCTAGGTCCAGGGACACTACAAAACCGAAAAAATAAAAAATTTAAAAAAAAAAAAAATTTTAAATTTTTGTAAAAAAATTAAAAAAAAAAAAAAAATTCCCCCCCCTCAAAAAAACAGTCGGGACCAGGGTACACGGTCGGTCGGACGAGGACAAACAAACAATTTTTTTGGGGGGGGGGGCCTAATCAGTATACTGTAGCATGCCCGGGGTAGCATGTATTGAACAACCTTGATTTAGATTGATCAGTTTTAGCAGTACCATTGCGTATACTATTATACTTTCAGCTTCAAAATGTGTACCATACGAACTATATGGTTTTTAAAATATTATAATTGAAATTAATTTCATAATGAAGATAATTGAGTGGCCCAGTATAAAAACGGCCCATGGCACATTTTTGAATAATAGAGGGCACTGTTGAAAAATGTCAAAGGTCACCAAAGGTCATCCAAACAAACATAACACATCATGAATGTAACTCGGGAATGTTGTCAATTTAATCTTTTAAGCATCAAATTTCTTATGTATTTTATTGAACATTCGTACATTTACAGTGCCGATTTCTCCCAATGACGAAAAATGTGCCATGGGCCGTTTTTATACTGGGCCACTCAATCAGTGATAATTATTATACGTGTGTCTATTTCCCCTCTAACCAGGGGACCCTTTAAGGCAGCTGTGTACTGTCAGACATGCATGTAGTAAAAGTGCCATAACTTTGTAATTATTCACGCAAGACATATAAAAGTATACATTTTTATAAAGGCAAGACATCAATGAATCTCAATATAAATACAGATTTGGTGTAAAAACAACAATTATGAAGAAAATCACAAAATAGTGAATTGTTGGCATTTTTTGTTCGGTACATCATAACAAAAAACACTCTTTCCAAAAAAAAATTGTTTTGTTTTTGCTTAATCTTGAGGCACCATTCCAAAAAACGGGTTTTTTTAGTTTTTTGATATTGGCCTTATATTTTGAGATATTGACCATATATGGAATCAAAATGAACTTTTTAAAATTCACAAACGCCTATTTGCACAAAATGATGCCTAAAATCGAAAATAGACCTAAATATAAAAAAATGAGAAAACCGTTTCTTAAGTCAATCATGCTTTTTATAATGCGCATAATTGCTTACCTGTAGATGCTGTATTTATTGAGTTATCGTGTACCTAAATCGTCATTTTACCGAGAAAATGAACATTGAAATAAAGGCAGTTGAAGTTTAAAGTGGTCACATTTTGCACTTAGATCGAAGCTCACAGGAGAATGCGACAGTTCTCGTTTTTCTACCTTACATTACGTGAACATCGGGTAAATCCACAGCCCTTGAGAAATTTGGGCGAAATCTATTCATATCTTGATGTATAAATCGGCTGAAAGAACTTTAAAAAATTGACATTTTATTAGCTAAAACGGAGCCATTTGACCGCTAGGTTTTTGTGAAATCAGTGCTTCCGTTGTGCTTCCATAAGATGCGCCGCGCATGCAGATAAGCGTTGCGTATGCGTAGCGTATCTGTGCGTTAACAAATTGCGCGACTACGCAACGCGATGCGTTGTTGCGCGCGTGTACCCCGATGGTACAACGAAGATTTTCTTTCTTTAAATTGCGGAAACGAGTGAAATAGTGAAATAAAATCCTTAATAGAGCAGTAGGAGTTAACAAATCCGGATTTTCTTTCCTTGTATTTATAAAAAACATAACAAAGTTAAAACATTTCAAAAAAGCTCAATTTCGCGAAAGAAACAATGTCTAGAGTACACAGTCGCGTTAAAAGCGCATCGCATTCAAAGAGGTTTAGCTCCGACTGAGTTCAATGTCCAATTACCGTTGACATGGTTGATCAGCAATTGCCGTTTTTATGACAACGCTATAATCAGTGATAATGTCGATCTTAAAGGAAATTTGTCAAGCAATAATTCGAACTCACTTGGAGCTCGCGTCAAAATTAAAAGTGTTTCTTAATTTACACATTAATATCTCAAGAGCCAAAGAAGCATACTCCAAGTAGCACACGTGTAAATATTCCACTAGTCACTTCTTATAGCTCTCTTTCCATTATGGAAAAAACACGTTGCTCACGTACTTCCAGTGGTGTGCCTATGACGATGACGGAGGGCCCCCTCCCCGACAACTGAAAGAAAAAATGTTCAGTTTCAGTTGATTTACTAATAAATCAAAATATATACATTTCTGGCGATTTACAATACAATGCGCCGCCAACGATTGCTCTTGTCAGTTCAATTTTTGACCTGATTCCGTGTATCAATAGAGAAAATGAATCTACTATAATTGAATACCTGAGTGGAAGAAGTGCCCAACTCCAACTTTTTACAAAAATGAGTTAGACCCAGCATTTTACAATGCGCCGCCAACGATTGCTCTTGTCAGTTCAATTTTTGACCTTCAGGGTCGACCGTTGCCTTTCTAGCCACAATTGGATTTTCACTGAAGTGTGATAATAATAATGAGTGTTGAAATTTAGCACCATGAAGGATTCCGTGTATCAATAGAGAAAATGAATCTACTATAATTGAATACCTGAGTGGAAGAAGGGCCCAACTCCAATTTTTTACAAAAATGAGTTAGACCCAGCATTTTATTGCCAGCAGATTGTTCTTCCTTGTGTGTGAAAGATGAGCCAAAATCAACTCTCCAAATAGTCTTTCAAGTACACTTAATCATGGTTTTCATGGAAGAAAGGCACAACTCCATGGAGTTGGGCCCTTCTTCCACAAATATTGGGTTAAACAGGAATTTTGTTCATCCATGAAATCTGCTTTTTACTACAATAAACTTTCTTGACATGCTTCTACTTGTGCAATTAATGGATAATTACCAAATTTCTATTCTATTTATAACACATCTGCTTACGAAACTGGCACTTGCAGTATATTAGTGGAAGAAGGGCCCAACTCCAGTTCGTATTAAGACCTGTATCGTTGCCATGGAAACATCATATTTAATTTTGAATGTATGTAATATTGTATATTCATGTATTAAAGGTCCACTGAAGATGAAAACATTCTGCCTATAAAACTTTACCAAATATTAAGTTTTTCCTTAAGATCTCAAAAACACTTTTGATGGAGTTGGGCCCTTCTTCCACTCAGGTATTCAATTGTAAATTGCTGTTCAAGTTTTCTTTGTACTGTGTAACATCATTTATATTGACATTTAAACACACAATGACATGCATTATGTTCATGTGTTGTATTCGTATTACGCGGGCTTTGGATGTCGATATTATCCCATTATGCACTACATTTTGACCTCTCCCCAAGCAAACGCTGGAGGCGCATCATATTATCAGGCCCTGCTCGAGACACTCCGGTGCTAGTCTGAGGAAAGCGTAAATTGTGTGATTCTTAATAAATTATCGTGCAAACCCTGGCTGGTCTCTATATATACAGCCAGTTTGTGCCGGTCCTGACCCACAGTCTGGTCCGAGACTAGGCAAAACTCTGTTCTGTGATTGGTCAGGCGGTGATGGAAGCGATATCGCGAATTTTGAGGTCGCCATTGGATTAACACATAATCATGAAATGTTCACAAACAATTCTAAATTTGTTATGTGGTGTCAAAGCCAAATTATCTTACTCTAAAACCGTCGGGGTTCTACAAAGTACCCCACTGCAAGTATGTTAATTTTCCAATTGTAATTGCTAACCGTGTATTTTGAATGGGGCTGTCAGCCCTGTATCTTCGCCAGCCTCGTACGTCACGTGTTGCGCTTCCTATGCCGCCTGGCTGTGGTCTTCACAAGAGTACACCATCTCGTGTGATGAAACGTTCTTCACATCATTTGTCCAAGATGTTGATGGACGTCCCCTTCCACGATGGCCTTCCACGGCTCCCTGAAAAATCTGCTTCTCAACTGCATCAACTTACAATGTGGCCAAAGTAGCGCAATTTCCTCTCAATGATGGACTTTCTGATGTAAAAGTCTGTGCCAATCTTATTCAGGAGATGTGTGCCTTCTTGTCTTTCCAAGATACTCCCAACTCCCCACATCTCAAATGCATATATCTTCTTCTTGTCATTCTTTGTCATTGCCCAGGATTCGCTACCGTATGTAGCAATTGAGAAGACTGTTGCACGAAGTAACCGTACCTTGAGATTGATTGATAAACCACGACTCTTCCAGATATTTGACATAGTGCCTTACTGCCTACTCTGAATTGTTGTCCTTGCCATAGCTAATCTTCTTTTGATCTCAGATGTGCTATCACCTTTGTTGTATATCATTGAACCCATGTATTAAAATTGTTTAACCTCCTCGATCTTTTGACCATCTATCAAAGAGTCCAGTTACATTTCTATCAATAACCAGTACTTAAGTCTTCTAAGCATTTAGAAGAAGGCCTTTCTCCTCACTGGTTTCCTTGATGCATTTCAAAAAGGCCAGCAGTTCCTCTCTACTGCTGCATATTAGGGTGGTATCATCAGCATAGCGTAGATTTGTGATACTGCTACCGCTAAATTGTTCTTAGTACTGTTCTCAGTACAAACTTGACATTTAATATGGAATATTTTGTCGCAAAATTCAAAGACTGGTCTGGTAGGGGTCTGCATAAACCACACGGGCTAAATATTAATTTGGGTGTGTCGGGAGATGGTGTAAAATAATTGTTTGATAGAAAATGTGTTTTCTATTAGTTTACATTTGGACACTCATAATGTAGTGAATTAGCCTAAAATGGCGAATTTAAGGAGAATGAATTTAATTTTTGTGGGGGTAAAATGTGTGAATTTGAGCAACATTATTCTGATATTATCATATTTATTGAGGTTTGAGGCGATATTTACTGAACCTAATACCAATAGGTGTCCGCCAGTTTTGAAGATAGGAGTTTTGAACAGTAGCGTAGCCAGCAGGGGTGGCAAGGGGCAGAGTGTCCTCCCCTGACAAAAAAATGAAAGAAGAAAATGCCCTCTGACCAAAATTGAAAGAGAAAATCTGGAGGGCACAGGAAAAGAAAAGGGACAAGGAGCCCCTTTTCCACCATAATTCTCCCCGATCATGGGCCAAATAGTGTAAAATAAAAAATGTTGCTTGCTACGCGCGCACATCATCACAATAAAGCCTTATTTGGAATCTCGAAGAATACAGTCTCTTTCAATTCAAGAAACATTTATTTCACAAATAAAAAAATAAAAAAACCGGTATGTATTGTATAATGCAACTGCAATTTTTTTTCGTCTGTGCCCCCAAAAATTTATTTTGCCCCCTCTGACCAAGAAAGCTGGCTACGCCCCATGTTTTGAAAAATATGGCTGTTAAAAGTGGTACGCATTCAGAAAGTTTTGAATTGTCCCCTGTGGCCAAATGTTATAAACTTACTGTACACAAAGAAACAGCGTGAGTTCATTGGACAACCAGGAATCCGCGCAGTTGTTTCTGTACCGTAAGTTTATAACATTTGACCCCAGGGCCATTCAAACATTCTGAGTACGTACCACTTTTAAGAGCCCTATTTTAAGCTCCTCCCATGTTCAAAAAATTGGTACATTGCAATTGTAGTTCAGCTGTGATGAGTGCCAAATGCTAACGAAGTTTAAGAAATATCACTTCAAACCCCTATAAATTTGATAATAACAGAACAATGTTGCATAAAGTCCGAAATTGTGTCCCCCCACAAAGCTCAAATTTAGCCTCCCTAAATCCGCCATTTTAGGCAAATTCGCTACATTATTAGCACCATAATCATGATAATGTAAACTTATGGAAAGCACCTTTTCTATCAAACAATTATTTTATACCATCTCCCGACACACCCCAATTAATATTTTGAGCGTGCGGTTTATGCAGACTCCGTCCAGACCAGTCATGGAATTTTGCGAAAATATAATGAAAATAGACTACATGTTGTGATATGATGCTGTAGATTCTTTTGATGTGATTATATCCTCAAACCAATACCGTTATTTTTGCTTTTTGTACAAAACATTTGTAAGACTTGCAGTTGACGAAAAATCGAATTTTTTTGAGTTGGCATTTTTGGCAACGTTAAAGAGGATAATGAGCATGCGTAGATCGTAAAATTGAGTCATTTCAGCTGATAAATGGCAACGCTGCATTCGTAACGGGGAAGAAGCGTGTAATTTTATGGTAACCGGTGGTGTGCTTTAATAGCCTGAGTCGATCAGCCTATCTCGAACAAACTTGCCATGCGTGGCTGTTGAAGAACTAGTGGATTCGCCCTACTATCATGGCAATTTCTGACACGAAGATATAGGGATGGTGACGCTTTGTACCATCTAATAATGAAGATACAAAATATTGTGGTCTAAAAAAACATCTATTTAAACTTCGGCTGGTAAAATTGGGTTCAAGTTTTCAGAAGTTTCGATAAAAGAACATTTTGGTGCCATAGCTTTTTCAGTTGCAGAAAAATAGGCCTTGCTTAGACAGAGCGGGAGACAGAGGCGCCTCTTAACTACATTATTTGCGACAGAAGTGCGTCGTAGTGTATTCCATACCGCCTATTACTTCCACATCACAGACACACGTGTATCAAAAAGATAGAGATTGCCGATCTTGTGGGTCATACGTTCCGTGAACATTAATGGCAAGTTTACATGAATGTTCTTGTCTACCATTGATCATGTTGTTATTTTTTCTATAGGCTATCCTAGGACACTCGTACGCCATGTATCATGCCTGATGAGAGACTTAGCCTCTAGGTTCGACAGCCAATACATAATAACTTAACAAGGTAGCTAGAATAGTACTAGTTTGTATGCAACATTCATGAGCTCCCAAAACATGATGTTATTTTGTAGACGTATCAGCAGGGCAGGCCTCAGACACACTGGGTGTCTCAATGTATAGTATGGGAGAACTTATTTAGGCCACATACGAGGGTCATTCAAAAAGTTCTACCTCCATTGTCACATCTCTGTTATCTTACATGCCAGGAAGTTGAAATTACCCATGAATATACTATTAAATCTTAGCTACAAAATAAAGGTTATTTGATTAAAACGTGATATAACATCTCTGTTATCTTACATGCCAGGAAGTTGAAATTACCCATGAATATACTATTAAATCTTAGCTACAAAATAAAGGTTATTTGATTAAAACGTGATATTTTGATAAAGACCCATATTGATTAAAAAGGTTGCTCACATCTATGTGGATATCATTACAGATTTATTTCTGAAAATGATTAAATTGCTTTATTTTTGTTCAAATAATTTAATCAATATCTTATGCTTGCAGATAGTTCAATTTTACTTGGTCTCGTGTCTTTTGCACAACAAAACCGATAGATGTTCACAATAGCCTTCATATTAACCCTTTTCCATAGGTTGTTGACTTCCAGTGGGTGAGCACTTGTTGGTTCAACTCGTATTAATTGGGTCACAAGTTACAATCAAATAAATCGTATACACATATTTTGTAAGTATATACAATGTTATTAACAAATATTTCATCTTATTTCCACATCAAGATGCATCCATTGCTTAAAATAAGCAATTTTCCCAAGGAAATTCAAGATCCGTATAATTTGCTGCTACCGTTGAATCCGTACTAAACTAGGATGTGAAGCATGATTGAATTTCCTTGGGAGAGTGGACCTCCAGAATCCAGATTTTGTTGAGGCTGTTACATGCTCTCCATGTAGCTGCTTTGCGTGATGATCTTTTTGGTGCCAGCCATCCATGCACCCAGATACTTGAAGTCGCTCACCTCTTCTAGTTTAGTGCCATTGTTTGTTTGGATAGATATCTTTTGACTAGGGTTGAAAGACATGAACTTTACTTTTGAAGCATTCATTTTGAGGTTAACTTTTCCAATAGATGATTCAACCCTTTACAGTGGCTCTTGTACTTGGTAGATTTCCTCTGACCATAGGGCTTTGTCATCCAGTGGCGTAACTAGGGGCAAAGGCAACGTGCCCCGGGTGCTACCACTAGGAGGCGCCATATCGGCCTCACTTTAAAAAATATTGAACCTACCATTTGGCATGCACATAGGCGTAGATCCCGTGGAATGGGATAAACCCCCAATATTTTGCCAGGGGATGGTCCATACAATCATCACCCCCCCCAATGTTGAGGCCTGTATATGGGTTTCTGACGAAATTAACCTTATATTTGGCCATTTTAGGCCCAAAATTGCATATTTCATCAGTTTAGCTTTAAAATGGCAAAAATTGTGGTAGTCCCAACCCTTGGGTGGTGGGGTACAAAATACAGCTTGGCCCACACAGAATTCGATTGCACATTCTCAAATTAAGGGTACTAAAACTTTGACCAAATAATATAGGACAAAATGTACTACCACCTCCAAAGGACTTTATTCAGGAAAAGGTAGACAAGACACAATCAAATGAATGGCTAATTACAAATGTTTAATTGGTTTGACTTTAATATTTATAAAGCTGAACTACAAGTAACAAATAAATATGCAGACTTACTATTTATACACATGGCTTAAGCCTCACATAAATGACAATATTAAACAGCGTATTCCTGCTTTTTTCATGGTCAAGGTTAAAATTCTAATAGATTTTTAAGACTGAACTTAAGTGTGGGTACACATGAAATATAAATTGATTTGGTAAAATGATAATATCAAACAATGTAAGTCATAGCAACTGAAAAACACACAAATCATGATGGATCTGTCAACTTTAATACACAAAAACCTTACATGGGGACGGGAGACTGATTACTTGTTGCTATTTCTTGACCATATGAGTGGATTTGACAACACAAGTACATGTACTATTTTATTTTTGCTTACTTTAAATACTTGTCAACAGTTTGTAATGTATACACATGTACACAAACCAGACAATTCAGGTAAAACCACTTCCATTAAGCAGTCTAGGCAGTGACATTGAGGTTGGTTGGCTCTTGCTTGCAAGACTTTTGGAAAAACTTTAAATAATAATAAACAGTTGAGTTTACCAAGATATTTGTGTGCAACAAAAGCAGATTGCAAAGTGAGGCTTAACATTTTAGGTACCTGTATTTTTTGTTTCAAATTCAATACCCTTTTGATTACTGAAAGTCTGAAATTGGCATACAAGTATGTAATTCAGATACACTATAATAGGTAGAAATCTGGGTTTTAACTTTTTTCCCAAACACTTTTATTTCTCAGACAGTCTCCAATGCTCAAAAAGAAACTTATAATTTTTCACAACTTGTGAATCACAGGGTCATATCTTAAAATCCTGTCCATCAAAATGAACCAAAATTACACACAGGATTACTTCAATACTCCACTCAAAACACATCAGTAACCAAGCAGTTGTCCAACTGGCACAACAGCAAAATGCAATGACACAGAACAGCTTCCCGGACCACTTTCACAGCACAATATTTGGCACCCAGCATAAGAAATCTGTAAGCATGCATACAAGATCCTTGCATAGATGATGAAACGGTGTTGCGTTCTGCTTTTCACATACTTTCTTCAAGAAAGAGGTCTTGTTCCTTACTATTCCACTTACTCTTTGGTAATTATCACCTGTGCAAGAATCTTGTAATCATTCTCACAGTTTTCTTGTGCTGGGTGCCAATTATTGGGCTGTGAATGTGGTCCAGGAAGCTATTCCATGTCAGTGCATTTTGCCTTGTGAAAAATTATAAGTTTCTTTTTGAGCTCAGTTTATATGCTAAACTGCATTTAATTCATGTTGTATTTTGTATGAATTTATATTGTCATGATTGCATATTGGTTGGATTATGTGTATATTTTGTTAGCCAGGGCCATCAGCTCTGCTGATTACTGGTAAATTATCAATAAATAAATATATAAATTAAATGAATTAATTCCAAATATATTTGTAGTAGCAAATGAAAAAACACACTGCCAAGACAACAGCAAGGACACCAGACATAAACCGGACATTGGAAATGTTAAAGTCCTCTGCAGAGAAGACAATGTTTTTGCCAAGAAAAGTGAGGGAAACCATTAAAATCAAACAAGAGACCAGCCCCACCCTAAATAGAATATGTATTACATAGAATATATATATTATATAGAAGAGAATTATATATTATATAATTCTCTTCTAGAAACACCATCCAAAGGACAAAAAGGACATTGTCAACATCTAGAAACACTATAGAGAATCATCAGACAGTTTCACTTCCCTGATTACACTTCCCATGATGGAGAATCCTTTGATATTTGCAGTACCCCACTTATTTTACCATATTATAGCCCTTACTTTGGGGAAGATATTCTCGTGACTAAATGTGCTTTCAATTTGAACTACACAAGTAAAATGTATGTCAAATGGTTAACTTGAAGGTTACAGACTGAAGGGTGCATTGACACACAAAGTAGGCAGGCAGCCATGGCAGACGTCTACACCTCAATGCCTACAGATATGTTCCTTCAAGGTTAAGCCATAACATTCATGTATGGCAAATTATTTACATGCATAATTTCTATAAAAATCACCACGCAATTGATCATGCTTATCTGCCCCTCTTATATTAAATTTTAAATATAGCTAAAACATATTAACTTTGCAGCTACTCTTAATTAATATAGCCTAGTTCATGTTCTGGTGCAAGTGTGATGATGTGGGAATGAGCAATATCGCTGCCCACTAGACTGGTTGGTTTTCATCATCTTTTTTTTCTTAAGTGATAGGACGGATAATTCAGTTTTGACCTTCAAGTTTCCATCTTCAAGATGGAAAATTTGAAACTATTTCTGCATATGTGACATGATCAAGGGGAATGAGTCAGATGTCGCTAATATTGTTTTTGAGATATTGGCAAAAATAGTGTACAAATTCTTTTGTTTTACATTGTTTTCAGCCATTGATAAATTGCTCATAACTTGGTAACCAAATGTCCGATTTTGATGGGGTTTGCATCAAAATGTAGCATTCGTAAACTGCCATAAAATTATGTAAAAAAATTCTAATTGAAAATTGCCGACAAGTGACTCATTCCTCTTGATCATGTCACATATCTATGCTTCCAAAAAGATAAAGGCCTGCCAAATCAAGACTTAGTTAAACTTCTAATTAGGGGTGAAAAACATTCAGTACATTGGGACTTAATTGTATTTTGCGCTTTATAAAAGTGATTTTTCATTCATTCATTCATTCATGGCTCACAAGTCAGATCTGGCCACCAAACGATTTATGTTTGGTAACAGAAATACCTCAATGCAGATGTTTTTTCTTAGCAAACAAAGGATGTACCACTTAATGCATACTTTACATTCAACCTCCAATCTTAGTCACATTTATGACGATTCTAGAAACATTACATCTTCACAGTACACCACCAGTGCTTCTGGTTCAAATCATCACTCATAATAACTAAGAAAGCAGACAAGTAGGTTTCGAAATGTCAAGACTCCCAATAACTTTTACTACTATAATTGAACTGTCCAAGTGGACCACTTCCAGAATGTTATCTCATATAAATGTTGATTTTTAGGTGTTTGGAGAAAATAAGTTGTACACCCCTGCTCTAGATCAATACAAATGAAAGAAGTTGTAGTAGTCCCTATTGACGAAAAAGGTGTCCTCAGCCGCAATAAGAAACAAGACATCTACATTGTACACTGTATACACATTTTTCATTCACTATGATACAACACATGTATACTAGTCTATTTGCTGGGACAATCAAAATATAAAATGTCCAAGTATGGCATATTTACTACAACTTAAATCTTCTAGGCCTGGCTGTCATTTTATCAGATCAGGCCCAAAATTGCTGCCAAAATAACATGCCTTGACTAAACTCTGTGCCAA
Organism: Amphiura filiformis; assembly: GCF_039555335.1. Taxonomy (NCBI): domain Eukaryota; kingdom Metazoa; phylum Echinodermata; class Ophiuroidea; order Amphilepidida; family Amphiuridae; genus Amphiura; species Amphiura filiformis. Next base: position 16,675,154 of record NC_092635.1, on the reverse strand, counting down.
GCCATGCCTTTCAAGTTCAGTTGGTTATCTCCATATTAGAGATGCCCCTCCATCCATTCATTCATTTCAGTTTCTCAATGTCTAGTTTGTCATGCCTCACTCTCATTAGCAGCTTGGTTGTCTTCTCCTAGGATTGGTACTATAAGATTATCCTTGGACATTAAATTGTATTTGGTCACAAAGGTGGTAAACCGACGACACAGATATGTTTCATTCTGAAAACAAGCAGAAGTAAAGAAAGACAAGAATGATGAGTCACTCACTATTAAATCAATTGGAGGTATATACATATACACCAGGCACAAAAAGAAACTTCGTCAGTTATATTCATCCTTGCTGTTCAATAACTTGATAATTTTGGATTATTCTGAAATATACATTTTGTTAATTGGACTTTTCTTTCTGATTTGACACCCTGTTCGTGAACATTGAGTAAAAATTGACCAAGATATGCGCCCCAAACTCTCAAACCCCAAAATGAAAAGTTGCAATTTTAACGATTCAATTGTGCCTGTTACACTGTGTGCTTTATTGATTGACCCGTGGTGCTTGTGTGCAATACAACGATGCGTTCCCATTGAAAATCGTTGAAAATGCAACTTTTGATTTTGGGGTTTGAGGCTTTGGAGGCGCATATCTTGGTCAATTCTTGTTCGTTTTTCACGACCAGGGTGTCAAATGAGAAAGCAAAGTCCAATAACAAAATGTATATTTCAGAATTATCCAAAATTATCAAGTTATTGAACAGCAAGGATGAATATAACTGACAAGTTTCTTTTTGTGCCTGGTGTAGTTCACTGGTAGAACACCAGCGCTGTCACCTTTGGAGTGTATTTTTACCTGTTTTACCTGTATATCTCAGGTTAGCTTGGAGTGCTGTGTGTGATCCTACGTGGTACTTCATAAACATTACACAATCAAAATTGACTGAATGCATAACACAATCTAAATTCACTCAATGAATACCTGAGTGACACTCTTCACTTATAAAAAATCAGAGTTTATGCTCTGCGTGCTAGCCACGGGCTCTAAAATAAAGAGTTTGAGATATTTTCTCAAAATATCAAGAGCTATCTCAAGAACCAATACTAGGTTTGTTGGTACTCATTTTAATGCATTTATATGACGATTCCTAATATGATCATGGGAATGGAACATTCTAAAAATTTTGATTAGAAAAACAAAGAAACTTGTTGTCTGCAGTACACCTGCGTGGAAAGGGTTAAGCCTAGGAATGGCAAGGCTTACGCTATATATACTTGCCAAGTGCCACAGTTGTTGCAAGGCAACATGGTGACAAGGTAACAGGATGGAACATGAAGAGTTTCATTGAGGAATACATTGGTATTAATATCACTGCATTTGGTAGTACTTTTTTTTTTAATTCAAAGCAACAGTTGAAAAAAATATCACATATCAGACTTTTTTCCAGAAACTGATCTTTTGGGCTCAAAATGTTATTGTGGTTCGTGTGATTTGATAGCAACATACAATTTATAAAAACATCCATTTTGTAACTTTTTAACCTTAACTTGAAAAACTATCATATATTTGAATTCTCAACAAAGTTTCTACATATGAGATGAATTTCATTTATTTTGGTGGTATATTTTAAAAACAATGATAGAAAACTGACAGGATAAGTTTCTGTGATAAGTACAAAGTTAAAACTGTCATGTTTTGTCAATTTGAATGTGATCCCCCGATATACACATACATCAGATTTAATAATGCACTTCAAAATCTCTTTAAACCATTTATCTGGGCACCACAGAGAGAATGTGTTTAGCAGTGTCTGCGGTTAATCATTCTACAATTGGCTCTCTTCAACAGCATCAGTGTGAAGTTCCATAGGTCCCAATCCAATACATGGTTAATCACAAGTAGGTCTCTAGTGTTACACGCTGACATGCATATTCAATTTACTTCCAAAGAGGATGCAAAAAACCTTGTTCTACAGGCTCGATCGACCCAGATTTTGAGTTCAGAAAATGTTTAAAAAATATGTTTCCAAACATGTTTCAGAGTTTTTAATGATTTTTCAAGTTTTTGTGATTTTTAGGGTTAGCGTCATTTAGCATCATCCAGAAAGAAAAAAAGTCAAGACAAACTGACGGTATTTGGACACAACTGCTACTGCTACTGCTGTGCTACTGGGGAATATTCTTGTTCAAGTTTTAAGTTATTTTAAAAGATTAAATGGAATCTACAAACTTTTTGCAGCTAACCTTGCACTTGTAAGTTGACATCATAAATAAAGTAGCATATTTGACCTAATTAACGCTCACACACTTATCAAAGTCTTTTCAAGGGGCGCTTATTAAAGGAGTATTTCGTGATCCTAGCATCCTCTATTTATATTATGTCATTTTTCATTAGATATCCATGAAAAAAACCTATTCCCAAAATTTCAGTTGATTCCGATTTTGTGTTCGCTAGTTATGCATGATTATGTGTATACATTACACTGCTCCATAGACAATGCGTTGTAATTTCGTTCTGGTGCACCAGAACGATATTCAAATTTCACGATATCTTTTAATTAATCTGCAAGAAATATTTTGTACATAAACATTATGTAGCCAGAGGTTTCCAGTGATATAAAAATCTCAACTTTTTTGAGAAAAGTGGGGGGATGAGGCTGTGGATCACGAAATGCACTTTTAAAGACTAAGTTCTAAAAGTCAACATGGACATTTTTTCTAAAAAAACGCTCTGTAAATCACATGTAATTCAGTAAATTCGCAGTGATAGTTAAACAATGACCTATTAGCAAATACCACAACCATTGATACTCAATCTCAAGATGGTTTGCTGTGATTTAGCAAACAATTCTATGTCCAATAATGCCCTATTAAATGCTTACAGTTCACTAATTAGGGGAGGGGCACTAATTAGGTTAAATAGTTCCATTAAATGACACAGCATTTAAAACATGTTGTTTCATCAAGTGAATAATTGGCACATTACTTGAGATTTCATGGCAATACTAGGAGACATTTCTTGTTTGCACCGTGTCTGGATTTTATACCAATTTCATTCTCATTTCAAAAAGCACTTTATTTCAAAACCTAATCAAAGTTTATTAACAGTTGGATTACTTGACATCTGATAAATACATACAGGTATTTTATTAGGCCAAGATTGTTATCAGCGCCCCACCCATAGCTTATATAAAATTCCCATTTTGGTAGCGAGGTTGGTGTCAGGCTGTATCATCAGAAAATAATTACCATAGAGCGTAACCTTTATCAAAATTAGTTTTTCATAGTAAGTACTATTAATATGAAGTTACTGAGACATTTGAAGAAAAAAAAGGACCATGTAACAAAACCAATCAATGGAGCATTGGAGCAATGCTTAAAATTTTACCGTATTTTCTAAGATTAGAATAATATTTTGGCAAAGTTTTTGGGTCACATAATAATAAGTATATACCAAGCCCAATATCTTAAATCGGTACTTGAGACTGGTGACAATTAAATGTGAGCACATTTAACCCAAATGGGCACTGTAAATGCCTAGAACCCTGAACAGTCTTGACCTTAAAGGAGTATTTCGTGATCCTAGCATCCTCTTTTTATGACATTTTTCAGTACATATATCCACGAAAAAAGCTTATTTCCAAAATTTCAGTTGATTCCGATATTGCGTTTCCGAGTTATGCATGATTATGTGTATTACACTGCTCCATAGACAATGCGTTGTAATTTCGTTCTGGTGCACCAGAACGAAATTCAAATTTCACGATATCTTTGCAAAAGCGAATTAATCTGCAAGAAATATTTTGTACATAAACATTATGTAGCCAGAGGTTTCCAGTGATATAAAAATCTCAACTTTTTTGAGAAAAGTGGGGGATGAGGCTGTGGATCACAAAATGCCCCTTTAAATAGGTCTGTGTAATTACTATTCAATCATGTTTCACCGTTGTTCATCACCGTATAACAACGATGCGGCCGCGTCATCTGCATGGTTTATTTCGCGAGGGCAGCTTTAGCCTGAGCGAAGTAAATAAAAGTGTGGATTCATCACAGATTAACAATGGTTGGCTCTTGTACAAAGGTATAGGAGGAGTTGTTGAACACCAAATAAAGCAGACACAGATTGGCACAGATTGAAAATGTTTAAAAAATATGTTTCCAAACATGTTTCAGAGTTTTTAATGATTTTTCAAGTTTTTTGTGATTTTTAGGGTTAGCGTCATTTAGCATCATCCAGAAAGAAAAAAAAAGTCAAGACAAACTGACGGTATTTGGACACAACTGCTACTGCTACTGCTGTGCTACTGGGGAATATTCTTGTTCAAGTTTTAAGTTATTTTAAAAGATTAAATGGAATCTACAAACTTTTGCAGCTAACCTTGCACTTGTAAGTTGACATCATAAATAAAGTAGCATATTTGACCTAATTAACGCTCACACACTTATCAAAGTCTTTTCAAGGGGCGCTTATTAAAGGAGTATTTCGTGATCCTAGCATCCTCTATTTATATTATGTCATTTTCATTAGATATCCATGAAAAAACCTATTCCCAAAATTTCAGTTGATTCCGATTTTGTGTTCGCTAGTTATGCATGATTATGTGTATACATTACACTGCTCCATAGACAATGCGTTGTAATTTCGTTCTGGTGCACCAGAACGATATTCAAATTTCACGATATCTTTTAATTAATCTGCAAGAAATATTTTGTACATAAACATTATGTAGCCAGAGGTTTCCAGTGATATAAAAATCTCAACTTTTTTGAGAAAAGTGGGGGGATGAGGCTGTGGATCACGAAATGCACTTTTAAAGACTAAGTTCTAAAAGTCAACATGGACATTTTTTCTAAAAAACGCTCTGTAAATCACATGTAATTCAGTATATTCGCAGTGATAGTTAAACAATGACCTATTAGCAAATACCACAACCATTGATACTCAATCTCAAGATGGTTTGCTGTGATTTAGCAAACAATTCTATGTCCAATAATGCCCTATTAAATGCTTACAGTTCACTAATTAGGGGAGGGGCACTAATTAGGTTAAATAGTTCCATTAAAATGACACAGCATTTAAAACATGTTGTTTCATCAAGTGAATAATTGGCACATTACTTGAGATTTCATGGCAATACTAGGAGACATTTCTTGTTTGCACCGTGTCTGGATTTTATACCAATTTCATTCTCATTTCAAAAGCACTTTATTTCAAAACCTAATCAAAGTTTATTAACAGTTGGATTACTTGACATCTGATAAATACATACAGGTATTTTTATTAGGCCAAGATTGTTATCAGCGCCCCACCCATAGCTTATATAAAATTCCCATTTTGGTAGCGAGGTTGGTGTCAGGCTGTATCATCAGAAAATAATTACCATAGAGCGTAACCTTTATCAAAATTAGTTTTTCATAGTAAGTACTATTAATATGAAGTTACTGAGACATTTGAAGAAAAAAAAGGACCATGTAACAAAACCAATCAATGGAGCATTGGAGCAATGCTTAAAATTTACCGTATTTTCTAAGATTAGAATAATATTTTGGCAAAGTTTTTGGGTCACATAATAATAAGTATATACCAAGCCCAATATCTTAAATCGGTACTTGAGACTGGTGACAATTAAATGTGAGCACATTTAACCCAAATGGGCACTGTAAATGCCTAGAACCCTGAACAGTCTTGACCTTAAAGGAGTATTTCGTGATCCTAGCATCCTCTTTTTATGACATTTTTCAGTACATATATCCACGAAAAAAGCTTATTTCCAAAATTTCAGTTGATTCCGATATTGCGTTTCCGAGTTATGCATGATTATGTGTATTACACTGCTCCATAGACAATGCGTTGTAATTTCGTTCTGGTGCACCAGAACGAAATTCAAATTTCACGATATCTTTGCAAAACGAATTAATCTGCAAGAAATATTTTGTACATAAACATTATGTAGCCAGAGGTTTCCAGTGATATAAAAATCTCAACTTTTTTTGAGAAAAGTGGGGGATGAGGCTGTGGATCACAAAATGCCCCTTTAAATAGGTCTGTGTAATTACTATTCAATCATGTTTCACCGTTGTTCATCACCGTATAACAACGATGCGTGCCGCATCATCTGCATGGTTTATTTTCATGAGGGCAGCTTTAGCCTGAGCGAAGTAAATAAAAGTGTGGATTCATCACAGATTAACAATGGTTGGCTCTTGTACAAAGGTATAGGAGGAGTTGTTGAACACCAAATAAAGCAGACACAGATTGGCACAGATTGAAAATGTTTAAAAAATATGTTTCCAAACATGTTTCAGAGTTTTTAATGATTTTTTTTTTTTTTTGTGATTTTTAGGGTTAGCGTCATTTAGCATCATCCAGAAAGAAAAAAAAAGTCAAGACAAACTGACGGTATTTGGACACAACTGCTACTGCTACTGCTGTGCTACTGGGGAATATTCTTGTTCAAGTTTTAAGTTATTTTAAAAGATTAAATGGAATCTACAAACTTTTGCAGCTAACCTTGCACTTGTAAGTTGACATCATAAATAAAGTAGCATATTTGACCTAATTAACGCTCACACACTTATCAAAGTCTTTTCAAGGGGCGCTTATTAAAGGAGTATTTCGTGATCCTAGCATCCTCTATTTATATTATGTCATTTTTCATTAGATATCCATGAAAAAAACCTATTCCCAAAATTTCAGTTGATTCCGATTTTGTGTTCGCTAGTTATGCATGATTATGTGTATACATTACACTGCTCCATAGACAATGCGTTGTAATTTCGTTCTGGTGCACCAGAACGATATTCAAATTTCACGATATCTTTTAATTAATCTGCAAGAAATATTTTGTACATAAACATTATGTAGCCAGAGGTTTCCAGTGATATAAAAATCTCAACTTTTTTGAGAAAAGTGGGGGGATGAGGCTGTGGATCACGAAATGCACTTTTAAAGACTAAGTTCTAAAAGTCAACATGGACATTTTTTCTAAAAAAACGCTCTGTAAATCACATGTAATTCAGTAAATTCGCAGTGATAGTTAAACAATGACCTATTAGCAAATACCACAACCATTGATACTCAATCTCAAGATGGTTTGCTGTGATTTAGCAAACAATTCTATGTCCAATAATGCCCTATTAAATGCTTACAGTTCACTAATTAGGGGGAGGGCACTAATTAGGTTAAATAGTTCCATTAAAATGACACAGCATTTAAAACATGTTGTTTCATCAAGTGAATAATTGGCACATTACTTGAGATTTCATGGCAATACTAGGAGACATTTCTTGTTTGCACCGTGTCTGGATTTTATACCAATTTCATTCTCATTTCAAAAAGCACTTTATTTCAAAACCTAATCAAAGTTTATTAACAGTTGGATTACTTGACATCTGATAAATACATACAGGTATTTTTATTAGGCCAAGATTGTTATCAGCGTCCCACCCATAGCTTATATAAAATTCCCATTTTGGTAGCGAGGTTGGTGTCAGGCTGTATCATCAGAAAATAATTACCATAGAGCGTAACCTTTATCAAAATTAGTTTTTCATAGTAAGTACTATTAATATGAAGTTACTGAGACATTTGAAGAAAAAAAAAGACCATGTAACAAAACCAATCAATGGAGCATTGGAGCAATGCTTAAAATTTTACCGTATTTTCTAAGATTAGAATAATATTTTGGCAAAGTTTTTGGGTCACATAATAATAAGTATATACCAAGCCCAATATCTTAAATCGGTACTTGAGACTGGTGACAATTAAATGTGAGCACATTTAACCCAAATGGGCACTGTAAATGCCTAGAACCCTGAACAGTCTTGACCTTAAAGGAGTATTTCGTGATCCTAGCATCCTCTTTTTATGACATTTTTCAGTACATATATCCACGAAAAAAGCTTATTTCCAAAATTTCAGTTGATTCCGATATTGCGTTTCCGAGTTATGCATGATTATGTGTATTACACTGCTCCATAGACAATGCGTTGTAATTTCGTTCTGGTGCACCAGAACGAAATTCAAATTTCACGATATCTTTGCAAAAGCGAATTAATCTGCAAGAAATATTTTGTACATAAACATTATGTAGCCAGAGGTTTCCAGTGATATAAAAATCTCAACTTTTTTTGAGAAAAGTGGGGGATGAGGCTGTGGATCACAAAATGCCCCTTTAAATAGGTCTGTGTAATTACTATTCAATCATGTTTCACCGTTGTTCATCACCGTATAACAACGATGCGGCCGCATCATCTGCATGGTTTATTTCATGAGGGCAGCTTTAGCCTGAGCGAAGTAAATAAAAGTGTGGATTCATCACAGATTAACAATGGTTGGCTCTTGTACAAAGGTATAGGAGGAGTTGTTGAACACCAAATAAAGCAGACACAGATTGGCATGGCAGGCTGCATGTCTGGTTCCATCCTTGCACTCCTTACCCCTCGTCCTACAAAAAGGGGGGGTGTACCAATGTGTCTAAAACAGTGCATTATCAACTGCAAATGGCAGCCACTACTTCCAAGTGTATGGGTGCATCAGTCATGTTACCAACTTCAAATATCTTGTCCTTGGTTCTATGATGGCTTCCAGCAATGAATTACAACAGATACAGCTTGATAATAAGTTCATTTTGTAAGCAATTTTGCGAGGCAACTGGTACCACATATCTCCCTCCCTTCTTCCCTCCGGCAAAGTTATATAGTTGACTGCAAGTTGATACACCATGGTTTTACACTAAACATGTACATTATTACACCACAGATTCTAGGCTGTAATATCGGTGTGGGGGTCATTTGTCCTGGTTGGCTCAAGATATATGGACGATATTAGCCAAAAATCGTGCCACACCAGGACATTTTACTCAGTTTGTCACTGTATTCAATGTAAATAGATACCTACAAGGCCATTTTGCTAAATCTATAGCCCATTCTGCAGATAAACCCAACAAATAATATGTAACAAAAAGAAGTATTTTTTCCAGCATTGCCTACTTCCAATTTGTTTTTTCAGCCAGAAAAATGAGTTAATTAAACTACATACATTATTCAAGAACCCACTTGAGACATGTTATTTTCAAGTCTAACATCTGAAATCATTAGGCCTAAGGCATGAACATTAAAAACAATAATGTAACATAGACAATTCCTAGACAGCCAGCAATCACGTTTTAATCACAGTGATGAATGCCTAACAGCAACTAGCAGGTTCTTGAGTGCAGCACTCAGACAGTTTTACTCAGTCAATAGAATAGAATACAATATAAAATACAGGTCTTTCACTTCATGTGACTCATATATGCCTAAAGTAGACCATGCTGGTGTCTCTTTTCAATTCATCATTTTTTTTCACAAATTAAAGCAATAATGTACAATTTCTGACAATTAGGGCCTAAGTAACATAAGTTTATAATATTAAGTTTTCAATATCAAAATGCACAGGGATTTTGAGCCAAAGTAATGAGCTGAAATATAAGAAGCTGGTTCAGCATTTGGAATGGTTGGCTATTTTCACCTCATGAGCCCAAATTTTTTATCCCAATGTTGTTACAATTACAGAACCTTGGATTTCTATTTCACATGGTATTTAATTTAGGCCAAGAAAAAAAATTGTTTGCTTGCCCTCAAGTGAATTTTAACAATTGGGTCGGTCGGTGGGGATTTTTTCTTTTTTTTTTTTAATTACTAGCAAACTCTATTGTTTGTATGCATTTTTTTTTTTTTTTTACATCTTCAGAATGCAAAAATTTGGAGAAAAAAAAACTTTTTCAGTAATTTCCAAAAATAGGGTCAGTAGTCTTTTGTACAGTAAATAGAAAAAAAAACTTTTTTCTGATTTCCAAAATTGGGGTCGGTAGGTTGAAGGCAAGCAAACATCTTCTTTTTTTTTATCCTTATCAATGTACTTTTGCAACTGTGTTAAAATTACAATTTTGAAAACAGGCCTGTTTGACTTCAACGGTTTGAGCAAATTTTACCATCTGGCTTTAACTAATTTAAAATCTCCTATGTGTTATCTTTTTCACACACTGAGTTGTACCTGGTACATCAAGGCATTCATCATTAGCTTTTCAAAAAGGGATTTCCCCTAGATCATGAAATGCACATCTCTGTCTACCGTCCTATTTTACATCAATTTCTTAAGTGCTATGAATCTTTTGGGAATATCTGATGTACACAAATATTTGCACTATAATTAGCATAAAAACTGACCTATAAAAGGCTGAAAAAAGCAAGCATTTTTGCCGGATTTGGCTTTCCAGAAAGAATTACATTTCCAGACAAAAAATTAATGACAACATTCTTCAAAACACTTGTCATCTTTACATTTTGTTTACAAGCCATAAAGTTAAAGGTAAAGGAGACGATCCTGCATAAACAGTGATCAGAGTGCCCATCTGTCTTTCATTGGCGATTGAGCCAGACTACTCCATAGGGGGATCGCTACACCTCCTCCACAGCGAGTTTGTTACCTTCCCAGCATTTAAGAATGCCAGTACCCATTTATACACCTGGGTGGAGAGGAGTAATCGAGATTAAGTGCCTTACTCACAGGCACAAATACGATGGGGTAGCAGGGGCTCGAACCCGCAACTTTCCGATAATGAGTCGAAGCCTGTTCCGCTCAGCCACTGTGCTCCCTGTGCTCCCTTACAAACAATATGAAATAAATGCATTCTATGAAATATCTACAATTTTCTTTAAACTTTCCAACGCTTTGATGTATAAACGGCCAATCAGATTATCAATTTGTTGTTATGATTGTCAGACGGTCAAGTCAGTGAACAAGACTGGACTATGATTACACTGTGTGCGCTCTCAAAATATTGTGCCGATTTTCTCTGCCATAAAGTGTAGGCCACCTTGTTTTTTTAGTCTAATGTGTTGTCTGCTCTCAATACCCAAAATCCAACAAGGAAGGACTTGTCCTGATTAATAAAAGTACAAACAAAACAACAGTATCCTTGACCCACTATTATACACTCCAATCAGTCTAAAATAAGATGGCAAACAATAGAAAACATTACAACTTGGTCAGTCACGTAATGATTGTACTTGTACCTTAGAAACTTGATACTCTACTGATACTGTGGTTTTCAACATATGAAAGTTTATTTTTAGAACAAATCTATAATCACAAGCAACTCAAATTTCAACTTTATCACTATCAGATTGGATCACATGTATTTGATACACAAAGACCAGACAATACTCAGTCAAAGCTACATTTCTACAAATTTAATGAGCCTAATCCATGACAGGGGGTTCCCAGCCTTTTTGAACACAACCTCATTTGAAGTCAAAACACTCCCAGGTCCCGACCCCATCGCAGAATTGTGTCACATGCCCATCTTGAACATCTTCCTTAAAAAATCTTGTCATGTCCTGAGCTCACAATGACCCATTAAATGTTTGCATTCAATTTCAAGTCACCTTTAACTGAAACTGAAATAAAAGTGCTTGAGATAATACAATTTTATTTCTCAAATCATGACCCATGTTTGATTTTTGATCTAAAAAATGGCTGATTTAACAGTGTTTGACCATATTTTTTTTTTGCAAACCGGGACCCACGTTTAGGGATTTATCGTCAAATCGGGACCCATGTTTAAGGTTTTCTTGCAAAAAAGTGACCGATTAGAGCGGCACATCCCTGTGTACCTTGTATATGTGAATCAGTGGAAGAAACTCTACTTGGAACCTACTTATCATAACTTTTCATGCTGGCGTAGCCACCTCTACTTTATTTATGTGAGTACTCCACCCCTGGTATACAAGACTTACAGTATAACTTTATGACAATGAAGCATGCAAAATGAAATGACACCCCCTCCCGACCTGACCTGAACATTACATTAGAACTGGGGTAAGTTAAAGGAGTATTTCGTGATCCTAGCATCCTCTTTTTATGGCATTTTTCAGTAGATATCTACGAAAAAGCTTATTCCCAAAATTTCAGTTGATTCCGATTTTTGCGTTTGCGAGTTATGCATGATTATGTGTATTACACTGCTCCATAGACAATACGTTGTAATTTCGTTCTGGTGCACCAGAACGAAATTCAAATTTCACGATATCTTTGCAAAACGAATTAATCTGCAAGAAATATTTTGTACATAAACATTATGTAGCCAGAGGTTTCCAGTGATATAAAAATCTCAACTTTTTTTAGAAAGAGGGGGATGAGGCTGTGGATCACGAAATGCCCCTTTAAATCAATCCTAGACCAATGCTTATATTAAGCAGGCACCCAGGCCTTTCTTACCTCATGGTTGCCCAGTTTTGATTCCTGGTGTGTCCAATATTTTACACTACAAACTATGGGTCCAGGAGCTCAATTTAGCTCCTGGTGTGTACAGACATATTTAATATAAGGCCTATCCTAGACACAGACAATTAAAGAGACATATGACATTGTGTCATTGACTCCAACAAACGTCACATTGACTTTATATCACACATCAAATCTATTTAATTTTACTGTACCGTACCTCATAGTCATCAAACAATTGTCGGTGGTGGAAATAGGCGTGTGAAAATATCACGGTATATCCCTGCGGCACACGGATCCTAGCTTAGCTACTGATGATTCCTTTATGCTAACCCTGTAAACCAACACAAAATTAGAGTTGAATCATTTTGATGTTACAAAACATTTTGAGCTTGATGTGAGAATAGAATGGTGACGATTCGACCTTTTTGGCCCTACCCCACTGGATTATTCCTATTGCAATGAGTGGCATTACATCAGTCCTCGAATTAAGGATCTGAAGGGGCACTGCAACTGTTTTAGGGCAAGTCGATAATTTGCCTTGGATTTTCACTGAAAAGGCAAGGCAGCACGGCAGTTTGTAATATTTCAAGAGGGTATCATGGCAACTGTTGAAAATTTGAGAAGGACACCAAGGCAATTTCTCAAAAGTGAAGAAAACACACACAAACAGTCTGATAGATGATTTTATAATGAAGGGGCATGGCTGGGGCACCGACGGCTACTTCCTTAGAGGGCACGGCAAGTGACTGCCTTGGGTAAAGGACATATTTTGAGGGCATTACGGCAGTGGGGATGGGCACCCACAGCAAAATGCCTTGGGTGATGTGGGTTAATTTGAGGGCTGCATTACATACTCCAGTGTATTTCTCATTTGCCCAGGTCTAGTGAGCATCCCTATATCACAGGTGTGAGTGGGCCTATTAAAGGGAAAAAAGAGGAAAACATGGAAGATTGCACCAACTTGGAACTCCCTTGTGCTATGCGCATAACTCAAGGTACTCACCAGGGGTAGGGGACAGCGCCCCTGAAGTTATAATTTATTTTAGAAATTACTAACAAAAATCATGTCTTTCCAAGAAAATTGTTGGCACTTTAAATTAACCCACACTTCTTGATTTTCACTATGACTCAAAATGATCAAAATTGGAAAACTCTAAAATTAAATGTTACCTTCTAAAAATTCAATATGTGAAATTATCAGCACTGCTGGAAGGAAGATGATATTGAGGAAGGGGCAGAAGCATGCTGGGCCCGAAGCTAGTTTCACCCTTGTAATAGTCTCTCATATCAAGTTGAGAGTAATAACATGTTGGATTTCGTGAGTGGCGGATTCCAATCAGTGCGTTACGCAGTTGCATTGCCAACGATACAGACAAATCGTCCTTCTACACATGTGTAAACGCTCCATGGAATAGGTTATCATGCACAATTCGAATCTGCCACTGTGACCTTGTGAAGTCCAACATGGCATTACTCTCAACTTGAGACGAGACACACTGTAGTGCATTGCCATCTTGGTAGACACACATCCCAAGTTTGCCACTTCAGATATCTTATCAAACAGGTAAGTGCTTTTCCTTCTTTATTTTTCTTTCTTTAAGTTGAAATGGAAAGATAAGCGTGATCTGAAAGAGTCAATAGCTTGTAATTGCCACTTGGAATTCAATTGACATAAAACAAGTATATATACATCTAAAAATCCATGAAAGCTTTACTTTTCCAATTGATGCTGTTTACTTTAGAGCAATTATGAATTCTGACCATCTATATTTGTTTGCATGCAGCTGCAAGTTATTTGAAATACAGAAAATTGCATTCAAATACAAAGAATTAATTCAAATTTACCAAACCAAAAAATAAATTGATTATAGATCTGCTAACCGCATTATAGTCAGTCATGTTGGCAAGATACCATGTGCAAATTTATCTGTGCATTGTCCTCTTATTACAATTATTTAAATAATAATTAAGTATTGCGCTGATACACCTGTTTTCCCACAAAATGTTTTATTCCGCAAGTGCTTCATGTTTCACAAGGTGTAGACAAGAGGTACTTTGGTCAGAAAGAGGGGCACTGAAATAATCCACCATGATGTGGGCATGTATTCTCTAAATCATGGCAAGAAAGCTAGTGTGACCGTTGTCTCCACCATCAAGAATAAAGATCAAGGCCGCAGGCCCGAGGCCGGAGAGTCTCATACGACAACTAAACACTCCAAGTGAGTTCCAATATAAAAGGGCCCCGCAGGGCAAGATTTAAAGGCCCTTTCAGTGATTTCACAGGAACATTAAAAAAAATGGAAATGTGTCAGAGTTGCTTAGAAATAAAGAATAAGTCTACAGAATTTCATTAAACCACTTTTCCCCTGAATACATCGACAAATTAGTCAAAAAACAGAAGTTTTAGAAAGGTTTTCTACTTCAACTCAGATAGACTCGAGAAAATCGAGATTTTTGTACAGTGCGCCACCAATCGACTGGAAAAACTTCCTAGTCCAGTGTTTCTAACACGGGGGAAGTAGAGTCTAAATTGATTTAAAACAGACGCTTAATTTTTGTAGTAGAAAACAAAATAAGCAATTAAACATGTTAAAGGTCACCGAGGCAAACTAACGGTCAATTCAAATATGAAAAACAGTTAAAATTGTGTATTTTGTTTAAAATAGTAGCTACTGATGTAATAAGTAGTAGAAACAATACGCAACGCGTGTTGGTAGTGGAGAGTGAGCTTCTTTCGATCTCGAACCCTGTATTTCCGACTGGCCAAGACCGGAAGAGCGTCGCGTACGGAAACTGTGTAGATCTTGGAGGACGCCGCATCATTACGAAACACAAGCAGGCTATGTTAGCACATCTAAGCCAATTACAAAGGTATCAAAATCTGAATTTTGATGATTTTTACGATCGTCCGGATGAGCAAATCACTGAATGGGCCTTTAATGTATGAATAATGATCTACTGTTGAGAACTGAATACCTGCACAATGAGAATTTCGGCTCGAAACAGCTGGATCAGCGCATTACTGAGAAATTATAAGTCACCTGTCTAACAGGGAATAGAATTCTGGAGTTGCTAACATAATTACCAAACTTTCAGGGCCTCAGATTCGACGAGAATCACTAATATCGATTCTCGTAATGATTCTCGTAACATTTGAATCAATTTCTTTCATTGAATCATACAGTGAGTGAAGCGACTCAGATGGTTTTGATTCTCGCAAAATAGCATGAAATCGTCATCTATTCCAAGAAATAAGTCGGGATGAAACTCTTTTTGACAAAAATTGAATTTGACTCTGTTCCCGGATTCCTTACCTGCTTGGGAAGTATTTATTACTATTAAGTAAACAAGCTGCTCCATCTAAAGTATGTCTTGTGTAGTCAATAGCAGGACACTGTAATGAAACACACAGAAAACTGTATCACAATCATGAATCAAGCTTAGCATCAGGGCTTAAAAGATGTGAATTCCCGGGAAGCAAGCTAAATTTCCCACAATTTATAGCATGTTTTTATGTACAAAAAAGACACAATTTCCCTTCATTTGGGAAGGAGCTTCCCAAATTCCCCACTTTTTCGAGCCATGCTTACCATGGGATCCAAGAACAACATTTCCCGCCAAAAACACCATCAGTTTTTTTGCAGTATTTTTTAATGAATTTGAAGAGCTTCTCAGCGTAAATCCAAATGTTAGGGTTATTCATGGTTGGTACTTTTTCAAAATACAAATAAATTATAATACCATATTGACAAATATCAAAGGTATAATATTTGTATTTACTGCAGCATATGTATGAACAAGCATAATATTGAGATAGTAAACATCCATTTGTTTTGTGTGCATTCCATACTAATTCAGTATTACAACTTTGCTCTTTGTGAATAATAAATTGTAACCTTTTAGTAATTTTTTTTCCCTTTTTTATAAATCAATACTGACGATGCCAGCATTTGGGATTTGGTTGAGACACTCTATGAATCTGGTGGAAAACAACTTTCAAAATTAAAAATATGTGATTCCCCAAGGTCCTATATTAACAGTTTTGTTGGATAGGAATTCATACTATCAAATATAAAATACAGGAAGTAAAACTTGACCCAAGTCCCCCAGCAACTTGTAATCCGGTTTTCATGGTTTGTTAAAACAAATTGAAAAAACATAAAATAAAAAAATAGAGAAATATTGATTCCTATTTAACCATATGTGCCCATCCACCACAAACTGGTCGTAAAGTCGGCATTTTCCATTTTGAGATAAATCAAAAACAGTATATGGATTTCTATGTAAAATATATTAGGAATTTGACCTTTGATGAACCATAACTTCACTTTCGGATGTCTGATGAAGCTGGTTGTGGTGTCATTTTAAAGCTGAAAGTGACTTCTTTCAAAATCTGCAATAAACAGAAAATGACTTAGAGCCAACTTTATTGTACTACCACTTTGTGGTGGATGGTCACATATTCTGATATTCATCCAGACGAACCTAAACAAATGCTTTACATGCTCATATTGTATACATTCGATTAATTGATTATGTACATGAACAGCTTTCTGTTCACCTTATACACTTAGAAGGGAAAGGACACTAATTAGTGGAAAGGATATAAGAAGTACATTGACATGCTGGTTGGCTGATTTTTTAGTCACCCGCAAACAAATATCCATCGATGTAATAACTACGCATGAAAGGCACAACCAAGCCTGTGATTATGTCTTGTGTAAGAGATGCTTTCTTGTGTAAGAGATGCTTGTTTACATTGTAGATTTGTCAACATTTTTGTACACCTTGTTGCCAAAAGCATGGCCCAGTGGTTCCGGAAATTGTGGTATACAACATTCGTAACTACCTTGACTCCCTTGGGTGGAATACCATACATTTTATTTTTCTTTTAGTAAAAGGAAGTCTGCATCAAGTCATAGACCAGCTAACAGACTGGTAGACTCCAGACAGTTCCAAATACGGGTAAATAACACATCTTTAATTCCCTATGTGTTCTGATGTAAGAAAAAAATGATCATGTATTCTCCAAAGGCTGTTGCAACAGTGCTTAAATATAGAATATTGATATCGGGATGAAGAAAAAGCATCGATAATGTAGAGCATCTCAATATTTTCACAGGACGGTAAAGACTGCATATCCCTAGGTTGTTTTAGTGCGCCCACAACTGCAATAATTTGCGGTGAGACTTTTCGCTATTGGCTAGAAATTAAATGATTCTAAAGCCTTGACACTATCTGATTGATATAGGAAAATACAATCAGTGTCTTCTGAATTAGATTTGGAACATACGTGGTGAGTTCAAATGATTTCTACCAAAAGTCTTTAAAATGTTTTGTTCTTATGATAGCTTGTTATCAGATGGTATCTATTATTTGTCAAACTTTCATCTGTTTCTCTTATATCTTCCGATCAAAAACCATGGTTTTTTTTTCAAATCAAATTTCTATGAATATTCAACTTATTACTCTCACAGGTTTTTCTTTTGAGTACAATATCAACAAATATCTGCAAGAAACGAATCTGGGTACAAATTATATCATCACACCCCAACAACAGGTTATTTGTTGTTGTTGCAATTTTTCGCTGGTATCTAAAACAAAAGTTCAAGCACTTTCATCACTGAGTGTACAACTGACATACATGTACAGCAGCATAAACATATCGATATTGAAGATACTGAAGTTCTTGATACTTTGATATAGTCTGTCTCATCTTAATATGTCTAACCTATGACTATACTCTGGTCGTAATTGGCAGGACTCATAACATTATGGATTGACATAGAATAGCGTACAAACAGCTTGGCGCAACACCTACATGTACGCGAACTGGGCTTTGTATATTACTTGACTGACACACGCTTTTGTAAATGTACACAGGCGTAAGTTGTTAGTTTATTGACGTGCGCAGTAACAAAAACCAAATAATTTTCACCTATTACTAGCTGATCATAGTATTGGTCAAAACCAATTTGAAGAAACTTACTTTCTTGCTGACAGTTTCGTCAGTGAACCACTGACTGTTTTTCGAAGCTTGATGTTGTTGTGATGATCCAACAGCTGATGACTGGCGGGAAGTTATGTTACTTCCGGTGTGATGTTAGTCTTGCTGACTTAGATTGTGACTTAGATCTTTAATGAAGTTTAATTGTCTTGACAAACACATACTTCACTTTCCAGCCGGGGCACCATTTAGGGTTCGCCAGTTTGTCCCCTCACAGCTAATATCTTTATGGAGTGTCTAGAGCAATCCTCACTGCTCCCCTAGAGTGCAACGCTATGTGGATGACATACTCAAAATGGTCAAAAAGACACGGCTGAAACGCTGAAGGCACACCTAAATCAAGTTGATACCACATCCATCATTAAATTCATATATGAAGACGAACAAGACCACCAAATTCCATTCATAGACACACTCATTATACGGAAACCTGACAAACTGGTAGGTCTGGTAGTAAACCTTATGTAGAGGAAGTGTCAGAAAGAGTTAGCAGAGCACTCAAGAAACATGTATCAAATCGTAACAGCCATGAGACCACATACTACGATCAGAAAAATGGTGATCCACCCGAAAGACAAAAAAGATCTGGTCAAAACCCCAAACTGTGCTTACAAAATCCCTTGCGGTAGTTGCGATCTAATGTATGTTGGTGAAACAAAAAGAACTTTCGGCACACATTTGGATGAACACAGAAGGGGGCAGAGTCCACAGAGAAAGCGAGTCAACAGAAATACACAAGGTCAAAAAGAAAGGAATCCGAGAGCCAAGGGCTTAGGCAGCCAGCAGTGTAGGGAGTGTTTTACACACCCAAATTTGTAAATACACACCCATTGCCGATGATTGCCCACATGGCCTATACTTTGTACACAAATCTTAAATCTACACACCCAGTTTTCTTAATTTACACACTCAAAATTTCAAATCCTGCCTAAGACCCTGCCGAGAGCCATTTCAAGAACTCAGCTATTAGTGACCATGTTGCCAGGGCTAATCATATTATCAATTGGGGGAGTCAAAAATCTTAGAGAGAGAAAGTGATAGAAAAACAAAATGGATCAAAGAATCAATTCAGATCAATCAGGAGAAGGCGGCGAGGAGTGATGAACAGAGACGAGGAGATCTACAATCTAAGTCACATGTTTGATCCACTGTTGGAGACTGCTAGCAAGACTAACATCGCTACCAGAAGTAACATAACTTACCACCAGTCATCAGCTGTTAGATCATCACAACATCAAGCTTAGAAAAAGTCAGTGGTTCACTGACGGAACTGACAGCAATAAAGTAAGTTTCTTCAATTGGTTTTGACAAATCAAAAACTTTTAAGATTTGAACAAATCTAGCTTATGACTGGGCCACAAACCGAACAAGTCTAGCCTATAACCATGCCATAAACTGAACAAGTCTAGTCTATGATCATGCCACAAAGTGAATAAGTCCAACCTATGAATTTGTGCCAAACTAAACAAGTTTAGCCTATCAAACACAAATGCTTTTGGTATAATTTTTGCTACAATACATTTAAATGTTGGGTTAAGTAAAGTTTATAAAATGTTTTTTAAGTAAATATTGCCACAAAATGTTATTGAAATTTTGAACATTTTCTTTAAAGCAGTTTTTAAAACATTGTTGTGCGTTGTGTGTACCGTGCCACAAGCTGAACAAGTCTAGTCTACGATTGATTATGCCACAAACTAAACAAGTCTAGGCTATGTCTGTTGCTTTCAAATTACTTATAAGTGTGTTCCTTGGCAAATTATATAAGTCTGTTCCTCTGCAAATTACATAAGTCTGTTCCTTGGCTTGGTTACTAATTAAACTCAACATGTCTAGCCTTTGCTTTTATATAATAATCAACGACGTTGCATGACGACGCACACATCTTATAGACATAAACACTACATTGTTTTACCTCTTTGGGAGTTTTGTGTGCAGCACATAGAAATATCCACTGCTCTGTGGCTGTCATCTGTGTGCAGGAATCAGGACTGCATTCAGCCTGAAAGAAAGAAAGAAAGCAGGAAAAATTATATGACATTATCAATCAATAAGGACACACAATGTTACAAAAACAGTTTATCAAGAAAAGCAGATTAAAACTAAATGGCACAAATGGTTTTGATTGATGGTGTGTAATAGGTGAACATATTATTGAAAGACAATTGAATCTGCTTTGCCTACGATGTATTCTCACAAGCTTGGTCAGAGCATCCCAATCACAAACCATTGTCCATATTTTGATCTAAGTTAACTTCAAATGTTTGCCAACACTTGCAGTTTCTAACTGATGCATTTAAAATGTTTGTGGCTAATTTTATAGCATATAATGTGACGTGTCATGTCAAAAGGAGACACTTTTGGGCAGGTTATCAATTTTGAGGTTTTTACAAATCTTAAATAAAGAGATATTTTGCTCCACAACGCTGTTTTCCCCAATGAAATCGGACATTCCTAAGCGAAGATATTGAGTTCGTAAGTTATGGTATTATAAAATTGGAAATTAAGATATCGGCCTTTAAAAATATTATTGACAATGTTGAGATTAGGAATTAGCTTGAAAAATGTCTCAAAAAATACAAGATGCCATTATATTCCAGTCTGAAACTATCATACAATATTTTTAACATTAATAACATCACAAATGCGCAACAAACACAAATTATGAAAAAATCACCCTATGCTGATTTTTGGCTATTTCTCCATTTAAAATCCTGCCCAAAAGTGTCTCCTTTTGACATGACACATCACATATTTCTATCCTTATATGGAGGTCTATCATCCAAACACTAATACTAAATATCTAAAGTTTTGAGTTAGTTGATTATGCTTGGATATTAGAAGGGTGAAGGTTGTGCATTACAGTAGCCATCAGAAGTTAACTGTACATACTGAAACACCCGCCCATCACCTTGTTTGTTCATTGTATTTATTAAATATCTCAGGCCTACAATATCACTGTGCTTTCTTGGAGGACAGTATGGGGATGAGGCTGTCAATGGGGTCAATTTATTAAAGTGGCATAAACTTTTTTATTCACATTTCTTGGGTGATGCTCACTTTGCAAGAAATACACAGGCTCCTAAAAGCATGGACCTGCGATGTTTAGTGGATTTAACCTCAATACCAGTGCCATAACAAACATGCACTTTGAAGAACAAACACGGTGCTAACAGCTAGGCAAATGACACAAAAATCAATGATACATCCTGGAAATCATGTCAGATAGAAATTGAATCCTGTTAAACTGTGTTGTATGTCCATGATGATGATGATGACATTGGTGGTACTTTTTGGTTGCCAAGGAAACTGATAATCTCCTCAATATTATTAATGATGCATGTGCACTTATTTGGAATTTAAAATAGACTGTTACCATGCACTTGACATTTGCCTGGGGATAATTGCTACAATAAGTGATGCGATCAAGCAAAATGAGTTTCATGTCGGTCAAAATCAACATTCAGTTTTTAATTTCAGTAAATGAGCCATTCTCACAGCTTTATTTTCCTGAAAACACCATTATAATAGGACTTATGGTTCCAAAGATTTGGCAATTTTAGTGTTGCTCAGAACAATAAAATACAGAGGAAGTTGAATACTATTATTGGCTATATCTCAAAATCATCCTTGATGTTGGTCTTCAAGTGACATAAATTATGCAACAGGGCCCACAGGATAACAGTGCCATACACTGAAGGGGCTACCCTGTATAATGACCAATATTCTTATGTCCTTGTCAGATTGGCCCTATATATATTTTCCGCATTTTTGGCAAGCCAAAACAAGGGTGGAAAGCAATTTTTGGCGGGACAAAAGGCCATAAAAAATGGGGGGGGGAGTTTGATTACTATAGTATTTGTTAGATAACATCCCTGGATAACCCAATGCGGTACTAAATACCCAATGCATGCTCACCAGCCAATCTTTCATTACAATGTACTACATGTTTTAGCCCACGCACCAGCTACAAGTGTTAAGCAATATTGATCGCACCCTGAAACAATTATACCCCCAAACTGAAGTAAACACTGAGGGTACTAAAAACGAATCAAGGCCGGGTGCCTGAGTGTTAAGTTCCGTTTACCAAATTGGATGCATAGACGTATATCGGAAGGATCTCCAGAACACTATTTATTTACATCCGTACATTAGTATAGATATTCCTATAGTCTTAATCCATCGAGTATCACGGTAACTTAAGAAATCCATGGTGGTTCTAAGTTGTCAAGCTGATGACAGGATTTGTGCAAAAACCTGCCGACATATGCATCAAACAGTATAGGCAATCTCCAATCTTAGAGTATTGTTTAAAGTGATGCTTACGTGCAAGTCATGCCAACAGCAACATCTTGGACGTGTCTGGGTCATTGCAAAGTATAAATCATAGCTAAAACTGTCCATGCTGCAATATTTAAAACTTACCCTCCAGTGAAATTAATGAGAATTATACAATACTAAAGGAGCTCATTTGGGGTGAATAACATCTGAAAGTCCTGACCTTTATCAAATGAATGCAGTGGCATGCGCAAAGGCCCCCAGTTAGACCTATCGGTCAGGGAAAATGGTCATTCGGGGGAACTGGAGTTTCAAAAAACCTAAAATCCATGAGCTTCTGGACCCTGGGAGGTTTAAAAAAGTGTGAAACCCATGCACGTATTTTGGGGGAGGGGGCTTTGGGGGCGCCAGCCCCCTGGGGTAAAAGCAGGGGCGGCCAAAACGAAGGGGCGGCGGAAGATGAAGGGGTGGCAAACGAAGAGGCGCTGGAAGAAGAAGGGGCGGCAAAAAGACTTAGTAAGAAAAAAGGGCGGAAAATTTTGATAAGTATAAAATTTTTTGAACAATTCATGAAAATGTGTTGCTTATAGGGCGCTAGCGTTTATAATCAACCTTTTCAGGCTGTTGAGGAAGGGGCAGCAAAATTGAATTTCCTTCAGCCCCGGTAGGTGCGGCCACGGCACGCCACTGACCCCAATTGAACTCTATCGATTTTTGTCCTTTTGTTTTGCTCTTCACTTTTTCAAACCATCTAAAAAAAGTTGGGTCAACCTTTTTGGGCGCCTTGTGCCCCCCAGTCAAAAAATCCTGCACCAAAATATGTGAAAAAAACACCAGATTTTGATATGAAATTAGGGTCCATCCCTTAGAGGGCATCTGTTCAACCAATTAATTCAGTTAATAAATTTATAATAGGTTTAAGAAAGCACAATGGACACAGTAATATTGCACGAGACATATTCAAGTCCAATGTTTTAAAACTCATAACAAGACCAATAATTATTACTTATATCATGTTTTTGAGCAATACAACAAAAATTGTAAAATTTAGTATATGATACATAATTGGTGTTAAGCATCCAATTTTATCATTATTATATTTTGGATGCAATATTTTCACACACAATTGTGAATATACTGAAAACTTCTTTTGAGACAGAAAAATCAAACCTATTCTGTCACAGACAAGCAGTGTGAACAAATAACCATTTTCCCTTTGGCCTTCTCTGGCTTTGCAATCAAACATTCCACCAAGCTAAGTCTAAGTGTTCACAACAGCATATTAATTTGACCTGATACTTTGATATTTAATGTACCGGATATCAATGTTTGCACAGTATTTTTTGTGGGACCTTGATATTTTTTCACGGCAGTGAAATGATGCCACTTTCCCCCACATCTCATATGCACAGTTTATCCCTTACATATCCTGTGTCATGAATATGTATTTTAGCCCACCAGCCCTGTGGTTAAGAGTCTAGGAAATAATTCCTAATATCTCATACCCTAGTTTGTATGCCTTTATCTAATCTTGCCACACATGACAACTTACTAATTAGCCCTAACCCGGAAAAGAGTCTGTCCAGGAGTAGGAATTTTTTAGCCTTTTTAGAAACATGTTTGCAATTGGCTTATAGCCATCACATGCTGACAATACACATAACTGATTGGTTAATCAAAACTAGCAGGGTCATGGCCAGGCCTGATTACAAAGTAAACATATCATTCTGTATAGATAACTGTGCAGCAAGCGATTTACTTCAGAAAATTACTACATTGCACAAAACTAAGTCCATTATCTATTCTCTATAGGGTTAATTGAATGTTAGCTAATGTGTATTGACTCTTGTAATGACCCATGTGTAGGCCTATAAAAGCTTATAAACCTGTATAATATTGGTGTTCATACATATCCCTGACCCTGACAAAAGCTAGCAAGAGCAAGCTGTGTAATTATTTTGTTTATTTGTGATAAGATACAATTTTCTTCATAGTTATAGCCAAATTTGTTTCCCAGTAGGTGACTTAATAAAATTCCTTTAAAAAGGAATGGGCACCCAATGTGAGCTTGGTCGTGATGTGGTAAATTTCATGGTGTTTAGATTTGGTATTATTATCTCTTGCAAACCCGGTGATACCTCATTATAGAAATCAGACCTGTCGATAGGTTGTAAGAGGGGATAGCCTTTTTCAGGCACGAAAAAAAGAAAGTTTTGCTACTTTGCAACGCAATAAAAACCTAAATGCAAAACGAGATCCTGTAGGTGGCTCCCGAGGTGGCTTAAAAAACTAAATGCAAAATGAGGTTTTTAAAAAATATTGTTTTCCAGAGTCAAGACGCAGGTATCATTATTAAGCCTCATATCACTTATTTATTGTCGAATAAGTGCAGAGTAGGTTAGATATGAATATTGAATGTTAGACCAAAGTAGCTCAAAGTACATGTACTATACACCTGATCCAAATTCTTGTTTATATTTAAACAGTCCTCGATGTAAACTTTATGCATCTAATGATGCAGCTGGGATGAAAAGCCAACCACTAATTGAAAATTTTGACCTTTCATATTGAAGATATACATTTTTCCCCAAAAGACCTACATTTTTGTGGTGTTTGGGGAAAGGTCAAAATTTTCATGTGAAGGACGGCTTTTCATCCCAGCTACATACACTTTAAGTACATATAATTAGATTTATACAAAAATATCAATTTTTAATCACTTGCCACAACATGTGTATTATATCGCGAATTAACAAAACAAAAACCATTTTATTTTATATCAGAAGGACATTCTCTGTATTCACTAGAATTACGCGGTTCGTAAATAAGGTGGCCCCCACAACAAAGGTTGGAAAATATAAAGAATACTATCACAAGACCCAAGTTTGAAGTTGATCGGTGATTGCGTTTAACCTGGAGAGTGGATTAATGGAAATGTAGGCAAAATATGCAAATGAACTCATTAATATTCATAAATATGCAAATGCAATTTGATATGTCTGATGATCCCACATGTGAAGACGTCGCTATCCAAGCCCTTAAAGCTTTTGCCAATAGATGTTCTATAAGCTGCATATTCTATCAGCGACTGCTATACCTTGTTTAGGATTTTTAAAGGAAGTACTTGCATGAGCAACCATGACTGTTACAAAGTCATGCAAGTAACTCTGAGGTTTGAATTGGTTTGAATGAGGAATACTACGGGAACCAGTGCCTTTTGTTAGAAGTCTTCCATGAGTAACTATTGACTTTTTGCTTTAATTTTTTTTGATTACATAGGAACTTTTGAGCTCTTGTAAAACTCAAAGATGCAGAATCAATGTACAAGTTCATTGACTGAGTTTACAAGAGGGTGATGTTCAAGAACCGTTAACCCTGGGGATATGTGTAAGTGCTGATCAACGTCCTTTTAATTGATTTTAAGGATTGAAGTGACATATTGTGCCAGTCTGTATCGGACATCAGCATTCATGATTATTTGGGAACAATTTTTTTCTTTGCTACAAGAAAATAACCCTTTTTCGTATTCAATTAATTAATTACCGTAATAGAATGGAGGCATGATCAATTGAAAAAACAGTGGCTGATCGACAGGAATTAAATCTAATAAATAATTTTTCACAGGTTCACCATCGCAAATAATAAATGAGACAAGTAAAAATGATCCTGTCTGGCAATCGAACCCAGGACCTCATGTTTACGAGACCTGTGCTGTAACCACTTGGCCATGGGAGCTTCATGACTAAGCAGGTTTAAATTTGAACCTATTGACCTTTTATGCACGGTAATCTGAAAACAAGATTCTACCCGCAAATTGCATATTGTGTATGCAAAATCATTCTGGTGCGTTGCTAGTAAAGCGCAAGAAACAAAAATGCACTTTTTGCACAGGGACATGCATGTTGGTAGGAACTTGGCAGTCACTTAACCTTGTCTTCTCCCTGAAAATCGCCCATAGTAGCTGAGAGCCTATCCAGAAATATGAGACCTTGTAACACCATCATCATTAGCAGAATGTAGTCTGATTATATTTTGTGCATTTTTCAATAAGCGGTAAATATTGGGATCATCAACTGTTTTTTATAAGGAATGAAACTTAATCAAGACATTTTAAGTTTTTATTTATTTTATCACAATCCGACCAACCAGTGTCGGATGACAACCATTTATTCCGTTTGGCCTCACTTAAGGCCAGTCAGAGGGGAGCATACTGCCATGAGCTAGTAGTATTAACACTTAAAATATTGAGATAAATAAAGCTGATACACAAGAGGAATGGTATTGGTCCTTCCTATAAAGGAGATCCGAAGACTTACATAAGGACTGTCATTTCTGCTCCCCATGCATGATTTTTCTCAGGAAGAGGAAATGCCAAAAACTTTATATATTATTGACCTTAACTCAAGACCCGCAAGACCTGTAGAATTATAAATGTAATTACAGGCTCTCTTGACTCTTTTCCTATAATATCAATGTATTAATACTAGTGCTAAAACTGGAATAATACAGCTCCTGCCATCTCACTCTGCTTAATACATAACAATTAACTTACTTTGTTTTTCAACCAATATGCAATGACAACAAAACTTGACAGTTCCAATGTATTGGCAAAATTTACACATTATTTTTAAACACTATAGTATGTGCTAATAAAAGAACCACCCCTCTCGGCTTTCATGAATTTTAAAAGTATCATTAAGGGCTGGGGTATGAGCGTTTGGACAGTATTTATTGTGGGACATTAGAGCACATCAGACATATCAGAATTGCATTCTGAATACGAAGAATGTCATTCTGATATCAAATAATTTTGATTTTTTGAAATTAGCAATTTAATACACATTTTATGGCAAATCATTAAAAATTGATATTTTTGATATTTAACAGTACTCGAAGTAAACTTTATAAATCTGATGATATATACTTAAAGTGTATGTAGGTGGGATGAAAAGCTGACGATCAATTGAAAATTTTGACCTTTCAGTATTGAAGATATGGATTTTTTTCCCAAAACACCAAAAAAATTAGGTCTTTTGGGAAAAAATCCATATCTTCAATATGAAAGGTCAAAATTTTCAATTGACCGTCGGCTTTTCCTCCCTGCTACATACACTTTAAGAATATGTCATTAGATTTATATAATTTACTTCGAGGACTGTTATATATCAATAATTTGAAAAATATCAAATTTTTATAATTTGTCATAAAATTTGTATTATATTGTGATTTTCAAAAAATGAAAATTATTTGATATCAGAAAGACATGCCTCGTATTCAGAATGCAATTCGATAGGTCTGAGGTGCTCTCATGTCCCACAAAAAATACTGTCGAAACGCAATAAACGCTCATTTTAGATCCCTTAACCAAAGGCATAATTTAACCCAAACACTCCTTTTTTCAAGGTAAACTTAAGTAATACATGTTGCTTCAACATTTGTTGCCACAAGCATTTCTTAATGCACTTTTGTGTTCATTTCCTACATAAGAAGACTAACCTTTACACACTTCCTTGTACTTAAACAGCTGACTTTGCCCCTCTAGTGCACTTCTCTGCCACCCACATGCCTCTTATTTAACCCTATCAGTATTAGGTGTATATAACATCTAAAGGAATCCATGGTGATTGTGTGGGCTGACACTTCTCTCTTGTGCATGCAACATCTTAAAGCATCCACTTATCACACTCCTTAAGGTGGTAATGTGTTGTAGGCATTTTTCACGTCTGCGGTTCAGACACCATCACATTACCAAGCTAACAATATCCTCAGACGTGCGTCTTTTTTTGAAAACACAGAACCTGTGGCCCTTGCACTTGTGGTGTGTTTGATTAAATAGGGAAGCTAGCTAGTCTAATAATCTACTTTCAGGCAAAATTAAGCCCAAGAATGGGGTCATGTTTGGTTTCAATGGTGCACGCAGGCATTCATGTTTCCTGATAGCAAATAAATGGTGTACTCGCATTACAGACATTGCTTACGTAATGCCTGCCTCCGGAAGACTGTCAGTCCACTCAGGTTGCATTACAACTACCAAGAATCAGCCCGCTATTATGTAATCTATGAATATGTAACTTGCCAATCAGGAGAGTGGTATTGATTAGGAGAATGTTTCTCAAACTTTGTACTAGTATATTAAAGGAGCTGTACCCTGGGGCATTGGTCATTGACAAGTGGGATCATCTGTCAACAAATATTCACGTAAAATGGTCATTTTCAAGATCAAAGCACTGTACATACGTATTAACATGAATATAGTGCTCAATAAATATAAGTATTAAGGGTCCTTTGAGAAAAAAACTGGATGAAATCACAGATCCTGGAATTTCCAGGATCTGTGATGAAATCAAGTCTGTAATCCCTTGTAATGGAGGGTCAGAGTCAAGAAAATTGATCATTTACTTGCTTTAGGAGTGAGAAAATTCCATACTTGTTTAGGCTATAGAAATAACACTTGCCATAATTGTTTAAGGGTGCATTTTCAGATTCAACTTCATAAACCTGATTGGCCCATCATATTGTGGCTATTTCAAGGCCCGTTCAACTGCACATGGTCTTAATCAGTGTCTCTGGAAGGAATTTGTTGTTGGGACAATCCAGTTGTTGTGCCCAAAGCTTATGACAAAAATCTCAATAAATGGTCATACTGGACTGAAAACCTCTCTTTCATATCTTCTTCCTGGAAGGCTTGGAACCAATTCTGGGGAGTTGTGTGCCAACCAGAACACTTGTGTCAATCAGTTGCCATGCAGGTGCACACTGAGAGGTAATGCAGCTTATACATGTAC
Organism: Amphiura filiformis; assembly: GCF_039555335.1. Lineage (NCBI taxonomy): Eukaryota > Metazoa > Echinodermata > Ophiuroidea > Amphilepidida > Amphiuridae > Amphiura > Amphiura filiformis. The sequence goes on along the minus strand of NC_092635.1, from coordinate 16,645,832 downwards.
GTCTTATAACATACATACATCATTTTCTCAAGCCAATAAATAGGAAGCAACTATTTCATTGCTCAAATCTCAACCTAATAACACTGCTAGTTCCTGCTGGTGGCTGGAATATCATTTCAGCTTGAAAGAGTTATTTAAGCAACAGCATTACCTGGGCAGTGACTTTTTATGAGAGATATATCAAATAGACCCTACCTGTGAAAAAGTCAATTCTATTTTTGACCTCAAATAGGATTATGACAGATAGTTGTCCTACATTGATTTGTGTAAATCAGTGTTAACACTGTACCATCTGTAATTTCAAGTAGTCTTCCGCAAGCAATATTTTCTGTTTATTCTGTCGACATCCACGGGAAGACAAATTAATTAGTCTATTAACAAAAAGATCCGATAGCATACCTACAAAGGATAAATTGATAGTGTCCGACTAAATTAACTAAATAATGCTCAAAATCAACATTTACTTTAGTGAGTTTGGACGATGCAAATAGAATGACGCATGTTTACACAATGCGTGGCAATGGGTTTGACTGAATTCCATAATGACGTAATCAAAAATCAAGTTGCGTCTTCTTATTAGAGTTAACAGAGTCTTTTCCCAATTCTAGAAAACAAAATTGCAGAACTAATTTGTTTTAATATTTAAAATATCACTTGTTTTGCCAGAGGACTGTAAGATACGAATACATCAGGGAAATAAAAGCAGCGATAGAAACTGATCTACAAAATAAAGCCACATCAAAATTACCAAAGATACAAATGCATACGTATAGGATGTGTGGTGAATGGGTGATATTCTGGCTGGCTGGCAGACAAATATAAACATATAAATTGTAAACAAGAGCTTTCAAAGTATGGTGTGCTTTGGCAAAGCATTTGCCGTCTTTATTATAGATCATTTCCGCAGAGACCAGATATCATCTGTGATCTAAATGAGGTACCCAGTCATTTTACAAATATTAACTGTCTACCAGTGTGCATCACACGGGTTAGCATGGATCGTACCATTTCACAAAACGGTATGTACGTTGAGGGAAATGGAACAATTCATCTTTCTCCGAGTGATTAAATTTACATGTAGGCCTACATGTATCCATGACACAATTTAAAACAGTTAATATTTACTTTATAATCACTCACACATATATTCTATAACTTTTCAATAATATTAGATGTACTCCTTTATCAACACATTAATATATTTTGTTGTGACATAATCCAATTATTTACCTACAACTAAATCTGGGAGTCTAAGACCCGGTCCACACAAGCGTGTTTTTTACAATCGAGTCGCAATCGTATTATGATATTAGTACCGTGTGTCAGCTCAATGTCGTCGGCATACTACAACCGTGTCATCATTCGCGAATGATGAAAATTTCCATCATTGGGACGGTTTCTAGCATGATTGTGTCGTAATTGCCGATGAAAATTACCTGCGTGTACGCATTTTGTCGTTGTATTTATGTTTACTTAATGGGGCTTCGTAAATACTGTAGCATGAATTTATTACGACACGATGACGAGCTGCTGACCGTGTGGATGCTCTCTTCAGTCATGTATCATAATCGTGTCATAATCGAGTAATTACGACACAATGACGAAAATATACTAATGGACTGAGTGAAATGCTGGTTTCATACTTTCTACCGCTTGTCGCTCTGACAACGATTTTGCTTCACTGCACAGTCGCACCAGAAACACTGGCAGTGACCAGCGGCATGTTGATATATCAATCACTCTGCCGCTTTGCCAAAAATGGCAAATCGCTAGGCATTAAATTCAAGTCAACTCGGGAGCTGTGCTGCTCTGACATATGAGAACAGGATACAATTTTTGGCCAATTATCATGGAGCGGTGCTGAGTAGGCAACATTAGTTTTCAGAGTCATGCTGCTGCCGCTACATTTGCAGAAAGTGTCATGTGGCATGATGAAGCATCACACCGCTCAGCGGTAGAAAGTATAAAACCAGCAAGGCTCTCTCCTAACAGGTAATTATGTACTCGGGTACCTGACTGAATTTTTGGGCAGCAATCCAGATACCCCAAAAAACACAAATTTTTTTACAAAAATTGAAAAAGATAAAGACCCTAAAATTACTTGTTATTCAAGGTTGCTAACCAGAGAAATGATGCTACTTAACAAAACAAAAAAACTGTTAATTTTGTTGGTAGTGGTACAAAGCTAGTTTATTTTAATTACTTTTGCTTCTATTGAACAGCCAGGGACACATAGAATTAGTATACATTGCTAGCTCTTTGAACATTGCTAGCTGTTCAATAGAAGTAAAATGTTTGTGAATTCAAGATCTAGTGTTTATTTTAGATGTTTAATATTTGATTATTTACTTTGATTATAATTTGAGTAAAAAACTTTTTGTCTTTCAATGTTTATTGGAATTTCATTATGAAAAATTTATCAAAAAATTACAAAAATCACAACAAAAAAAGCAACAGCAGACAACAGATTTTAAAATGATTATAAAATGGTGGGTAATTAAAAGTATACATGTACATATGATCATGCAGCCATTATTAATAAAGATATTAAAGGTCAAATCTCCATTTACATAAGCTTACCTTTCTTTTTTGCAATTAAATAAATTCTATTCTATATGGAGGAAAAACACTTGATAACTTCCTCTGGCCCTCTGCTCATCTCCTCCATGATTCATTTGTTTGATATTGCTTTTATTGTTACTTTTTTTTAAATTTATGCTTCTGTTATTTGTTGTGAATTATGGAAAATATTCCAGGTACCCGAAAAACACAAAGTTTTGTACAAAAATTGAAAAAGATATAGACCCTAAAATTACTTGTTATTCAAGGTTAGAAACCAGAGAAATGCTGCTACTAATAAAAAAAAACTAATTGTTAATTTTGCTAGTACAAAGCTTGTGGTACATTTTAATTACTTTTGCTTCTATTGAACAGCCCAGAGGCACATAGAATTAGTAAACATTGCTAGCTGTTCAATAGAAGTAAAAGTAATTACAACTTTGTTTTTTATTTTATTAGCAGTATTTCTGTCTTTGTTTTTTGGTGCTTTTTTTTTGTTTCGTTTTATTTTATTAGCAGTATTTCTGTCTTTGTTTTTTGGTGCTTTTTTCCCCCACCCCACATAATCGCAAATTGACACGACAGCTTCATTCCAATTCAATTTATTTCATCCAAAACGGTCCTGTGATACACCTTCCCCAATCAAACACATTTCTCTTGCATTTGATCATCTTCTACTCTTCCCTAGAAAAAATCACTATGATACCAAACACCATGCCATGGAATTCACCATATCACGTCCAAGCTCACATAATTTGGGCGCCCATTCCTTTTTTATTTTGTTTTGTTTTTTTAGTTTCGGGTAACCAGTTACTGAAATTTTGAACCGGGTAGGCCAAGGACAGGCAGGAACTCAGGTACCCAGGAATTGGTGAGAGCCTTAGATACCAGAAAAAAGATGATGCACACAGACACGTTACTACTAGGAAGTAGTCTGTTCTGTACATGTGCACACCACATATACTCTGTCTGGCTAAGACGCAAAGGGTCATAACAAATTGCGAGGCATCAGCATCATTGGGATGGTATCAAGCAGTGATGGTTGATGGTGAATCTATTGAATAGTAGTAATCAACTAATGAACTGTCTAGTAAGAATGCTTTATGTACGAGTGACATATAAAAATAGCTATCTATGCCAAGAAAATTGGCACTTGTCTGCCAAAGCACTTCCAATCATAAAGATTGTTAAAAGTTTCAAAGGTGAATTTGAGATGAATGAGTACATTATGATTATTCTTTGGAGATGCGTAAAATTATGATTATTCTTTGGAGATGCGTAAACAAAAAATAAGGACAGCGGTCCCAGATAGGTCGTCCAAAGATATGGGAAGTGAAAAATGCACATAGTAAATATTCCTGTAAAACATTTTTTTTTTTCATTTTTGTGAAACACTTTTTTTCATTTTCAGTTAATTTTACAAGTTGATCTCAAATGACCTTTGACCTCAGTATGTAAATTTGAACACCACCATTACATAAAAGGTCCCATAATGCAGGTTTGGCTCAAGTTTGGTTGCAATTGATTGTGAACTGTTCATGTGAGACCAGATTTTGTATTTTCAGCATATTTACAAGTAGACCTTAAATGACCTTTGACTTCAGTATATGACCTTGACCAACAATAGATGAAGGTTCCCTTATGCAGCTATGGCCCAAGTTTGGTTGGTTGCAATAGGATTTTAACTGTTCATATGAGACCAAAAAGCATAATTGTTGATGGACACCCACCACCAACGCACACGGCAACACACCCCAACGGACGAACACATGACTCGTGATGCCATACATAAGGTCTTTTCCTTTGGACAACCTAAAATAAACCTTTTACAATGTGTTAAGTTGCCTAATTGTACACCTGTAATGTATACGTGTAGTTGGTATTGGAGGTGTGTAGGTGTGCATATCTTACCTGTAGTTTCACAGCTAACCCATTCAATTCCAAGCAGAATTGCCTGCAATAAAGGAGAAAGATCAACACATCACATTACTTATCACATCACTCAAATATGATTTAAACGTACATTGATTGCTAACAATACAGTAAGCCATTGAAGAATTAAGGTTATGTTCACCCTGTATATCCTAAACAAAGACAAATTTGACCAAATTAAAACAAGCAGCAGTGACATTATAATGTACATGTTATACCAGGCATTTTGCTCTTATTCTGTGGACCTGTATATTGAAATTTGATATACTTTCTGACATTTGGACCAATTTTCTGAAGACAAAATTTAAATCCATGACTTGCAAAATCTTTGTGTCCTTGTCCTTTTTAGCTTTCTCGGTCTTAGGGTAATGTGCACAAGTTATAAAGTCAAGTGTCAAGTTATATAGGTTTTAAAAAAGCAAAACAAAAACAAAACTTGATAACATTTGCTTAGAGCCAAATATTTACAGTGCAAATATGTGCAATCTACTGAAGATAGCATGGTAATTTATGTGGATACAGATTAAATCAATGCCAAATTTATTCAAAGCTACAAATGTGATATGTGGGTGGTTCTTTTATATTTTAGATGTTTAGTTGGATAATAAAGGTATTGTTTTTAGCCACTGGAGTGCATCTATCGTCTCATATAACACGGGCGACATCATTATTTTACTTTAAAAAACAACGAGGTGAAGATTAGTTGTTCAAGTTCAATTGAACTTGAACTTGATTAGTTGTTTAAAATAGTGTCAACCATGTTGACGATAGATACACTTCCGTTCAAATAAAAATATCATTAGTATTATAAATTGTAATCCAATTAAATCCTACATTTTACAAGGAATATGCGCCTCCGATTGGTTCAAATAGTCATTGTTTGTCCGGCATGCTTTCTACAGCGTGGGGGTTTGGAATTCCGAAAATCGGTAAAAAGGGTGGGGTTAAAATTCTGCTGTATAAAGAGTGGGTTTCTAAAAAGCGTGGGAGCAATATATTAAGCGTGTGGGTAAAGCTACCAATTGGAAAACAAATTATAATAAAGTAATTTGATCTCTTCAAAAACATTCATATTTTATTTGTAAATTTTGAATGAAAATCGTGGAAATTAATTTGGCTGATGTTTTCAACTCGTAAATGTCACCCATAGTAGAATCGACGAGCCATGAATTTTATGAATGGCGATGATTTAATAGTCAGTCTCTACACAGCTGCTTTGGCCCACTCCTTCCACACTAGAAGTGGAGCGAGCGGAACCACAGCGGCTGTGTAGAGACTGATGTATCAGAAATTCGGAACCGATTCACGATGTCAGCCATGTGCAGAAGTTCACACATGTTGTTGTCATCTGAACGAAACAAAATTGATGATGAAAATGACTTTGAGAAAAAGCGACGCACAGTTCGTTCAGGGACCTTTTGGGGCAAGTATTGTGCCAATATAATGTTGCAAATGTTTCAGATGAAGAAGAAAATCATGAGTGTTTGTTTAGATGAGGATAAATTCTGCATCAATTCGGACTCTGACATGGACAATGGCGGGTGCAGATTGTGAGAACCCGGCAGTGACTCGGATGTAATTACGGTAGCAAAGAAGCTTCCGAATTTGACAACTACAATGTTGAAAGCTTTGGTCACAAAAGGGTGGGGTTCAATTTCTGGTAAAAAGGGTGTATGGCTAAAAAGCGTGGTGGAAAAATAAAAAAGGGTGGGGGTTTGACACCCTGACAAACAGTGAATAGCGAAGTACGCATATTGCGTTGATGCACAAGCGCTAAAGTGTGTGATATCTTGTCATATCACACAGGTAAGAACCAATAAGGTTATAGGAACGGTCTCAAGTGTTTCAGAATGTTTAATTTATTGAAGACACAAATTTGATAACATTTGCTTAGAGCCAAATAATCCCAGTGCAAATATAATATGTGCAATCTACTGAAGATAGCATGGTATTATCTCTGGATACATATCAATTCAATGCCAATTTTATTCAAGCTACATGTATGTGATATGTGGGTGGCTACCAATTTTCTTAATTGACAATTTAAAACAATAATTTACCCTGAATAAAATGTGGGTGTATAAATGGGTTATACTTAAAATTGGCAATTTAACAGTAAGATACAGAAGTTTTCTTTTAAATTTTTCATAAAATAACACTTTCAACAGCTCTGCTGTCGCCTATTTTTTCTAGTTTTATTTTACTTTTAAAAAGTCAAGTGCTTCTTTAAATCAATTGCAAATAGTGAAATACAAAGTATATTTAATAATCTACTTACAAAAATTGACTATCTTTACATAATATAGTTTTTATAAAATAAATGTTGCAACTGATGCATTTACTTACACCATATTAATTACTGGTGTTTACTCAACAAACACAAATATTAAAAAAAATAAGCACAAATGTTTAAATGTCAAATGGTGTAGCAATTATATAACACTTTAATTATAATTTTTAAAAACGAACCTGTTTTATATGTGATGCAATCAAGCAAATTCAGTTGAAACTCAGAAATGTTAAATCAGTTTCTAATAGGATAGTAAAAAGCATTTTGCAAAGCTGAATTTTGCAGAAAACCCCATTGAAGTTGAACAACCAGTTCCACAGATATAAGCAATTAAAGAGTTTCCAAAACAATGGGAAACAAAAGGAAATATTTTCTTTGTTTGGTTATATCTCAAAATCTATATTTTCGAGTTCCGACTGATTTTGCTTGATCGCATCACATATATCTATTCAGCTATCTACTGAAGATAGCATGGTAATTACTATGATGAGCCAAATAATTCCAGTGCAAATATCTGCTATCTACTGAAGATAGCATGGTAATTACTGTAGTAAGCCAAATAATTACAGCGTAAATATCTCCTATCTACTGAAGCATTGTAACTACTAGTATGGTGAGCCAAATAATGACAGTACAAATATCTGCTATCTACTAAAGATAGCATGGTAATTACTATGGTGAGCCAAATAATGACAGTGCAAATATCTGCTATATAGCATGGTAATTACTATGAGCCAAATAATTACAGTGTAAATATCTGCTATCTACTGAAGATAGCATGGTAATTACTAAAACAATTACAGTGCAAATATCTGCTATCTACTGAAGATAGCATGGTAATTACTATGGTGAACCAAATAATGACAGTGCAAATATGTAATTACTATGGTGAGCCAAATAATGACAGTGCAAATATCTGCTATCTACTGAATATAGCATGGTAATTACTATAATGAGCCAAATAGTTCCAGTGCAAATATCTGCTATCTACTGAAGATAGCATGGTAACTACTATGATGAGCCAAATAGTTCCAGTGCAAATATCTGCTATCTACTGAAGATAGCATGGTAATTACTATAGTGAGCCAAATAATGACAGTGCAAATATCTGCTATTTACTGAAGGTAGCATGGTAATTACTATGAGCCAAATAATGACAGTGCAAATATCTGTTATATCCTTCATTAATAGATTCTTGTTCATTGATTGGTTAAAAGCGTGTCACGTGATCAAAAATAAACGCACTATTCTTTGAGGAAGTGGAAAAAAGTACTATTTACGTCCGTAAATAGTACTTCTGGATATTTACTATTTACGGATAGCAGCATACCCACGTCGCAGTCCATAAAGCATAAAAATAACATTGAACGTCGACATTGACTGTGAGAATATTTTGTCACTGCCGTAAAAGCGACAAGACAAACATGGCGAAATTATCAAGCTTGAGTGGCTGCTACTGCTGAAGTTAACATATACATACTTCTATCCCTCTCCGTAATTTTCCTTAAATGCCATTGCCAACGTCTTTGTCTGTCTGCACTAGTAGGCCTACTGTCAGTCTGCCGTTTTCACCCCGCCCTTGACTGTTGTTTGTAGGCGTCTTTTTTTTTTTGCACTGAGGGCAATCACATCTTTCGAGCTTTGCTCTTGTGATTGTCCTACCATCCTTTCTCTATATTTTGTTACCTATATGATATGATGATGGTGAAATAAACTTGAACTTGAACTTGAACTTGAAGAAGATTCACGATTTCAGCTGTTTAATTTGAACTTTTTTACCAGTTCTAGCGCAGGAATATTTACTGAATTCAGACCAACACAGTCAGATTCAGAGCAACACTGACATGGTAAGCTTAAAAACAAATACTGACAGTGCGAGACAAGTCTCGGACCGCCTAAGCTAAGGCCATGCATGCATGAAGGCAGCCGGCCTAGTACCGTGCATGCATACGGAGGCCTATCCCGATGCATGATGGCCTTCGAGTTTACATGTAAATCTATGAATGAAGGCACAGTGGAATGAAGATACAACTTGAACAAATAAACACTGACAATGTCATGAGTAAGCTTAAGAAACCACTCACATTAGAGTGCGACTCCTTGAACCGCCTAAAACGGCCTACCATGCATAGGCCCTACTTAATAGAAGCATGGTGGAGTTTTCATGTAGGCTAATTTATCTTTTAACCAATCAATGAACAAAAAATCTATGAATGAAGGATATAAAACAAATATATACTGCCTTCATTCGAGGTTCTGGTTAAAACTATGGTCCCTCGCTGAGATCAATAGTACTACTATATTGATCTCACCTCGGGCCCATAGTTTTAACCAGAACCTCTCATGGCAGTATATATTTGTATACTATCTACTGAAGATAGCATGGAAATTACTATTGGTGAGCCAACTAATTATTTAGTGCAAATATGTGACCCGCTACAGCGAAAGATACCTTATGTCGGCTGCTACATGTGTCTCTTTTTCCATATTGTTGGCAGAAAATATCAAACAATAATGACAATCTGAAGATAGCATGGTAATTACTACAGTAAGCCAAATAATGACAGTGCAAATATCTGCTATCTACTGAAGATAGCATGGTAATTACTATGGTGAGCCAAATAATGACAGTGCAAATATCTGCTATCTACTGAAGATAGCATGGTAATTACTATGATGAGCCAAATAATGACAGTGCAAATATCTGCTATTTACTGAAGATAGCATGGAAATTACTTTGAGCCAAATAATGACAGTGCAAATATCTGCTATCTACTGAAGATAGCATGGAAATTACTATTGGTGAGCCAACCAATTATTTAGTTATCTACTGAATATAGCATGGTAATTATACTGTGCCAATAAAGTATCCTTACACTTGGAAAAATAATCACAATTGCCAAACTGAACAATATTGGGGTAAATTTGTTTTTTTAATAGATGCACTATTTAATCCTGCACATTTTGACACCACATTGAATCCAATGTGACTTCAAGAAGCAAAGTTACAAGCATTTGATTAGACGAAGGTCCAGTTTTAAAAGTGACAAACTGGCCTATTCTAAACTCCACAGACTAGACATCTGGTTTAAGAGTGGTGAATGGCTAATTTATGCATTTGGCTTTAATTTAAAACAAAAGGAACAAAAGAAAACTGAAACAAAAGAACTGACCAATAAAATGAAAGTTATGAAAAGTACAGAGAAGTAAAAACTTTAAAAAAAACTGCTTTAAATAACGCTTCATTGAAGAAACTGTGTTGTCTCTTTGTTTCGCTTGTTGGAATCTTTTTGCGCCTTGTATAGGCCAGTTTGTCACTTTTAAAACGGGACCTTCGTCTATTCAATTGCTTGTAACTTTACTTCTTGAGGTCACATTGGATTCAATGTGGTGTCATAATGTGCAGGATTAGATAGTGCATCTATTAAAAAAAACAAATTTACCTCAATATTGTTCAGTTTTGAAATTTTGATTATTTTTCCAAGTGTAAGGATACTTTATTGGTGCAGTATACTATAATGAGCCAAATAGTTCCAGTGCAGATATCTGCTATCTACTGAAGATAGCATAGTAATTACTATGATGAGCCAAATAGTTCCAGTGCAAATATCTGCTATCTACTGAAGATAGCATGGTAATTACTATGGTGAGCCAAATAATGACAGTGCAAATATCTGCTATCTACTGAAGATAGCATGGTAATTACTATGAGCCAAATAATGACAGTGCAAATATCTGCTATCTACTGAAGATAGCATGGAAATTACTATTGGTGAGCCAACTAAGTATTTAGTGCAAATATGTGACCCGCTACAGCGAAAGATACCTTATGTCGGCTGCTACATGTGTCTCTTTTTCCATATTGTTGGCAGAAAATATCAAACAATAATAACAATCTGAAGATAGCATGGTAATTACTATGGTGAGCCAAATAATGACAGTGCAAATATCTGCTATCTACTGAAGATAGCACGGTAATTACTATGAGCCAAATAATGACAGTGATTACTATAGCGAGCCAAATAAATAATTGAAGTGCAAATATCTGCTATCTACTGAAGATTGCATGGTAATAACTATGGTGAGCCAAATAATGACAATGCAAATACCTGCTATATAGCATGGTAATAACTATGGTGAGCCAAATAATGACAGTGCAAATATCTGCTATCTACTGAAGATAGCATCGTCATTTCTGTGGTGAGCAATTTGGAGAAATTCCTGTCAACTGAAATTCAATATCAAATAGTTTTGTTTGACTTTGACTGCAATTGGTATTTTAAAAGAAAACTGAAGGCACGGTATGCTAGCATGATAAGCACTACTATATGACTGACATCAAAATTGGTAATAATCATGACATCTTTAATTTAGCATCCACCTGTTATTACCCCCCCCCCCTTAAGAGAGGGCGCTATCAGCTTTTATTTTGTGGATTCTGAATTGTACTGAATGTAAACTACTATGGTCAAATGAACTTTAGACTACCCCTGCTAAGTTTTTTTCTCCTATTTTGATCTATTTTAGATATATCTTATTAGATTTTATGCTAGACAGTCCGAAATGTTTTACCAACAACTTTTAGAACCAAGAACAACATTATATTATTACAAAATAGCTGATTTGACATTTCTCAACTAAATAGCAAGACTTTTTTTTAAATTTATTTTTAGGGAGGGGTAATCCCTTTGCGGAAGGACAGAGGTGGAACAGTTGCCTTTTATACATACTTCAATCTCTGAAAATTGTGTCATCATTTATATTTATAGGATTCATTGCTTCAAGATGTTCAAATGTTTCAACAAATTTTGCAATTTTCGTAATATGAAGGTAAATTTTGAAAAAGTAGAACAAAACACATTAAGATTCTCAAACAGTAGAATAAATTTGTATGCAATAGTTGGGGAAAGATTTGCATATCTTTAGAATAATGTTTCTTCACTTAACATTTAAATACTGTTGGAGTAAACAATTTTATTCATAATGCACAGCATTTTGTATCCCTGATGCTGTCAAAGCCATGATATAAATAGCATCTACAAATTATAACCTAAACATTAAAAATGCAGCTCATGAAAAGATTCCCACCAAATGTCAGACTTGGGAAATTGGTGGAGTATTTTGTCTCCAAAAAAATGGAAAAATCACTGAAAACATGGATTTGTAAGTTCTCTGCGGGATATTTTTTGTCTAATGGTGTATCATCACCTACATAATTGTCGTGTGACTATGCATTGAAAAACACAGAGTAAAGTGCAAACACTACACAATATGTGTTCGTTAGTTTATCATTTAAAACAAAAATTGATGGAAAATGCATTTGTTTGTTTATCATTAAATTGATCCCCAATTGATGTGTTTATTTGTTATGCTTATATTCAGTTTCCTCTTGTATCATTAAAATTATTATTGATCCCCAATGCGTTTGTTTGTTCTGGTTCATGCTGTATAACTCTATTACCTACTTTTGAATGGTTTTTGGTAGAGTGGTGAACATAGTTATCTGTATGTTGTGCAAGGGTTCTATACCTGGGATGTCATCCATTAGCTTCAGTTTCTGTCTTCAGTAGATAGCAATATGTGCCTATCGTGGAAAGCCTGAAGTCTGGTGTTTAGGGTGTCTGTCTGGCACACAAAAGGACATGGGTTTGATTCCCTGTATTCTTTGATACTTTAACAGTAGTTTGCACCGGCACTTGTTACTTTTAAAGTTTTAATTGTAACACATTGGGTGGAGTAAACTGTTGAAACACCATTATACTTATACTTATCCCACAACAGAGAGGTAAAGTGCTTTGACAATTCATGACATTCAATTGATCATATTCTGCAGGTGAAACATATCCATGACATTGGATTCGATACTACACAGCAAAATGTTAAACAATACAATACAACCAAGCATTTATATAGCACCCTCCATGGACCACAGTGCTTTCCAAAAGAACACATAAAATAATACAATATTCAATGGCATTCTACATAATAAACATAACAATTTCCAGACAAGCAAAAAATTAAACAAACAAGTGAGTTTTTAGTTGGTTTTGAAGATAACAAATGTTTTGGCCTGCCTGATGTTGATTGGAAGAGAATTCCATAGACAAGGACCAGCTCTATCACCAGTGAGAGTCCTGGTTTTATGATCAAAGAGAAGTACTCTTGGTATGTGAAATGTGATGAGTTCTTGCAGGTATTCAGAAGCTTGCAAATTGACACACTTGTATGTGATGACCAAAAGCTTGAATTTGAGACACTTACACTAATGTTTCAAAAAATGTCAAGTGATTTCCTTGAGGAATAACATACATTTACTCAATATTGCTTCACATCTATCACAGACTGTCAATGATTTCATGATATGCACTTTAAAAAACTTGATACACATCAACATTTTATGTCTTGCGACTCAATCTCAACAACCACTCCATTCCATCGCATGTTTGTCCTAGATATACTTAATCAAGTCAAAATACATTACAGTATCAGAGAGACGACTAACATGTAACCATATGAAACTTTTTTTTTAATTAGTCCTACATTTTAAATTAGTTTAAGTTGTCGAACGGATAATGATGTGAATTGAGTTTGGCAATGATCGACATGATTTATATACAAGTAGGCTTTATGATTTTGTTGAATCTCTCTTTAATAATTTGTTCTACTTTTGACAGAAGTATTGTATACCTAGAATCTTCACAAGTGCCCCATTGACCTAACAGCGCACTAAAATAAATATACAAATAATTTCTTGCTTTGTTTGTTTCTATTCAATCAACATTCAAATTGTACAAACTTATGCCTGAGATCCAATTTTAGGGGAGTTAAAAAATAGCGAGTTATGACCAAGCCTGGAAACAAGCAGGCGCCGAGCGATTTTTACCCTACGGTTACTGAGTTTTAACGCCTGGATCCAACCAAAATTACACGCCCAGGCGCCAGAGAAAATCTGTATTTTGCGCCCGGTATCAGTGCTCAGGAAATGGCCCAGTAAAACTTGTCAGGCAAGTTCATTTCCGCTCAAAATATTGGCCATTTCCAATGTATTTTCAACAAAATGCAGTGCCAAATCTTATCTTTTACCTAATATTTCACCAATTTTCCTTGATATTTGCCTTCAGGGCTCATAATTTTGGCAGTATTTTGCCTTGTTTTCAGGTTAGGTGATCACCACGATCGCTAAACATGAAAGCGGCCATCTTGAATTTTGGCGACATTGTTTCTAGATATTTAAAATTTTCCTAAAATCATGAAATAAAAGGCCAAATTGAATCAAATAAAAAATGAATTAAAAAAAAATGAATAAAATAAAATAAAATAAAATAAAATTGAATCAAATAAAAAAAATGAATTAAAAAAAATGAATAAAATAAAATAAAATAAAATAAAATAAAATAAATTAATAAAATTAAATTAAATTAAATTAAATTAAATATAAATTAAAAATAAAATTTAAAAAAATAAAATAAAATAAAATAAAATATAAAAAAAAATAAAATAAAATAAAATAAAATAAAATAAAATAAAATAAAATAAAATAAAATAATAAAATAAGACTCAACTGGTCTGTTCAGATATAATAACATTTATTTGTTAACTTGTGACAATAAGTAATAATATAATTAATAAGTTAAATAACAAATAACATGGATCTAAAAGTCTCAGGTGAGCATCGAAAGCTGTAGAAATAACAAAAATAAGCATTTTGATACTTTAAGAAAAATGACTCCTGGCTCTTTAAAAATGGCTCCTGGTTCACTAGAAAATTACAGGACCAGGAGCCGCTTTTCCAAATGTTTGGCTCCTGGTTCAGACCGACTTATTTCCAGGCCTGGTTATGACAGTTTTACAGATTAGCTAGTAGTTAGTCCCTTGTGCGAGTTACAGATAAGGTGCTTAGCCTTTCTGGCAAGTTACAGACAAGATAAGTCAAGTTAATGCAGTGGCGTACCGTGGCCACTCCTACCCAGGAGGGCTGAAGAAAATTTAATTTTGCCGCCCTTCTTCAACAGCCCGAAAAGGTTGACCCAATTTTTTTCGGTGGTTTAAAAAAAAAGAAGAGCTAAAAAAAAAAAGGATTATAGGCGCTAAGCGCCCTAAAAAAGCAACACATTTTGATGTATAGTACCATTTTTCACAATTTTGTATACTTTTTCAAATTTTTTCCGCCCTTTCTTTACTAATTCTTTTTGCCGCCCTTCTTCTTCCGCCGAAAATATGCGCATGTTAATGTACAGATAAGGTAATGTACAGATAAGGTAAATAGTCCCTGTAGTGCATTGTGGAAACATCTGTTAACCCTTGTGTTAATGGTTGAATGATGAATGAATGTTATTTTCTCCCAAAATTACCATTATTTCATGAAAAATCTTTGTTAGTGAAGTGAAGGCGGTTTATCATTAATTATCCAATTATCTAACTCGCCTTTAACTATCGGCATGTTCGATAACTTGCCTTGGGGACTATCTGTAGATTTCATAACTCAGAAACCACTTTGGAGATTAACAGTATTAGACTCTATAACCTGCCTTGGGGCCTAATTATAGATTCCATTTAACACCCTACTCTTTACGAAACTGGCTGCGAGATACATGTACAGGTATGGCTCTCTGCACACGGGACCGACGGCTTAACGTCCCCTCCGAAGGACAGAGTACTTTCATGATTCATTTACCCAATTCTAAATAAACCATGGGGAGAGCGGAAGTCTGAATTTAATCTACAGAGGTTGCCAAATAATTTCAGACTGTTTTTTCTCCCAAGTCAATATCCCAGCAAATCAAATTGAACCCGGGACCTTGTGCACTAAAGGCAAGTACCCTAACCATTGCGCCACGCTCTCCTCTTGTCTTTGGGACTATCAGCATATTCTTTACACTTGACTTGAGGAGCGCTAGTGGACTAACCATAGATTCCACAATTTGCATTGGGGACCTCCTATAAGTCACCTTGAGAACTTCTTGTATATGGAGTAGCTCGCCTTTTTTACTTTCCTGTCTCAAACTCGTCCATTTTTATCTCGCCGTTTCTTTCTGAGCTTCATTCGCATTACATCTTTGGTTGACCTGGTTCTTCATTGTGGCTCAATTAGAGGACTATCTGGTGTTTGAATAAGCGTTTGACCTGTTGTGTGCAGTACACTCTTGACTGTGATTTTTCAAACACCCTTGACTGACCAATATGCAATCATTTTAAACCAATGTAAACACTTTCCATAGTTGATTCAATTTCATAAACCCAGTGTCTCACAGATCCCAGTACAAACTCGCTGTAATTGCCCATGAAGAGCTGTGATCTTGGAGTTACAAGACTTTAAAAATTTACATTTTGTTCTGCTTTTTGACAGACAAGTATCTTGAATCTTAACAAGTGCCTAATTGACTTACATAGAGGCTGATAAAGTAAATAATGCTATCATACTTAAGTAACTCCTTAGTTATTGAGTTATATCAGCATACTGCACGTGCACCGTAACCTTCATTTACTTTACAGTCAGTCTACTCTGAAGTACAAAGTACCGACGCGGACGCACACATTGTGCCGACTTTGAAGGCACGCATACCTCAGCAGAGACGCAGCACTGCGCACTGTTTACGCGCTGCATACTCGAGCGTTGTCACTTTGTACTTCAGAGTGTACAAACTGTACATCTGTTGTTTACAATGTTCTTTGACAAACCTTCACTGGTTGTAAAGTGTATACAGATTGGACTACCAAGTAGTGTCGGACTGCCTGGATTCTAGGACACCATGGTGGCAGACCTGGTTGTTATGTCCAAAATCCCTTGATTTTTGCAACATATGTCAAACTTCCCAGCCTTGAAGCACGCACCAGGAGCAAATTTGCCCTCGTAAAGCCATGAATTGCTCCTGGTCCTTGTAAAATTCACATGAACCAGAAGCAATTTTCTAAAACAAATTGCTCCTGGTTCCAGTTTTGAACTTTATGCAGTAGTGCAGGTATGCTGTATTGTATGCAGAAAAGGAATTATTATTTGCAAATTGCTCCTGTTTCTTCAGAAATTATTCCTGATTCTCGTAAAATCCCAGTAAACCAGGAGCAATGTTCAAAAACATATTGCTCCTGGTGCCAGTCCACTTGTTTCAAGGCTTGCAAACTTCCTATCCATGCCCTACTAAGTCATTGTTTGTGCATGGGGGTGTGGTGGAGGGTGTAGGGTATGGGGGGAGTGTAAGTGCATGGGTAACGATAGGACACTTCATTGCTATTTACATCAAAGGCTTGATCAAAATTTAAGAGAATTAACGCAATCTGATGTAAGGAGGAAGCCTGGTGGTTCCACTTAAGTGCTATGCATCATCGTTAATAAAACATGGAAAAGGGTCGGATTTTGAACATGTTAGTGTCAACCCAAGGTCTACTTCTGGCTCTCTTTTTTGGACATCAAACATCTCCAATTAGGATTATATTTTCTGGTTACAGCGCATTATTTGAAAGAATTGTGTGATTTTAAACAATGATTTTATCTTGAAAATGCACACATTCAAATATTGCATGATTTGATATACCTGATATTTCCACTTGGGTGATATTTTGCATAAAAGATGAATTTTGCTATCTCCCCCCCCCCCCTCTTTTTAGATTCTTGAAAGTCCTGGCGAAAAAATGTCTTCTCCAAAATAAAAAATTAAATTTTTCCCTGGGCAATGTGTAATACCCCTTCAGCAGGGGTCGATTTAGCCACTGGCCAAGGCCAGTAGATTTTTCTTCTGGATGGCCCAATGGCCCAGTTGGAATTTTGGCATAATTATGAATTCAAGACATGTTACAATAATAGAAATAAAAAGATGTAGAATCAGGGTCCTTCCAAGCTGGCCTTAGGCCAGCTGATTATTGCTCCTTATATCTATCTCTGCTTCAGAAGAAAAATTCGCAATTGAAAGGGCCCATAAAATTTAATATACCCCTTCAGTCAAATGCTAAAAGAAATCCCTGCCTAGTATTAAAATAGTTTTTTTTACATAATATGATTTGAAAAGTGAGGAAGCAAACTTCTAAGTATGGGGAGTAGCTAAACCACCATAGTAGATTATAAGCCTCAACAGTTGCCTATGTATCTAACCTTCCTATCTTCCTCAAATAAAGAATAGGTAAAATCTAGACTGAAGACCTCTGCAGTGTATATCTCCAAAGATCTATATTTCAGGATCTAGATCCATTCATATCATAAATACAGCATTACAGCATATTTGTTATTTTTGCACTTGTAAAGCCATGGGCTAGGATAATAATAGCTACTTATCCTGAGTAATGACAGGTCATTCAAGGGCTATGTTCGTGCATAAAAATAGCCATTGGTTTTGACTTTTGAAGCCTTTACATTCAACCCTCTGGACATAAGTAGTCTACAATCCATGTGGTATCATTCTGATCATGTCTATCCCAAGGATAATTTTGAGCATTTCATGATGTGATGAGATCAGAATGTAACAATTTCAGCTCAGGATGACATCATGGAGGATGGTTGATGCTACAAACTCAAATATCACCATCTACCAGTACACAATTCTGTAATCCCAATACATAATTGTACTCATAAAATGATCTCTTAATGTATTGGATACACAACTTCATGCTCCACAACTTCAGCTCAAGTTTCTGATTGATGTTGTTGATAAAACTACCGGTATGTCACTGGAGATTGGTTTTGCGAGATCAGTGAAAACAAGTGGGTGTTGCTACAAGCGGAATATAAATTGCATTTCAAATAGCCAGCCCAGTTGTCATGATGATTTTGCAATATGCCTGTGCCTGAAATATGCTTTTCTTATAAGTCATATCAGTTGCATAATCACTAAAGTTGTGGTTAGAAGTTAAATTATCTTATTTGTGTAGAAGTCACAATTAGTGACCTGCGAGGCAAGATTTTTGTCCACCCTGATCCTGGCATTCCTCAAATAATGCAAACCAGACCTAACCAACCAGAACCCGAAATATAGATGAACATTTGTATTTAATGTATTTTTTGTTGATTCGAACCTGTAACTTTGAAATTATTTGCATTACCAACCCTAAATAAGTAGCAAGGAATAGCTGCCTATTTAGACTTTCCACAAGGAGCCTGCTTTTATTTTTATATTTACAATAGCAGATATCTAACTGGGCAAGATCCACATCCAAGTGCTTGCGAGTGACATCAAACATTGATGGGAGCTCATCCAGGTAATAGGCTATATGTGACCCATCACATCGAAACACGGCAGTTGTCGGAAACCCACATTTAAAAAAAAAATAAAGAAAATGTGCCACGAAAAATAAAGAAAATAATAAGAAATTTGAACTGTATTTGTCACATAAAATCACCATTCTACATGCGATATTAATGAAAGAGGTGCCATTTTAAAGCTTAAAAACAGTCCTCTAGTTTGGTAAAGAAATCTACAAGTTCATTTTTGACGACAACTGCAGTGTTTCGATGTGATGGGTCACATATATCAAACTCCACCCCCTCCCAAAAACAAATGCTGAAATATCATCCAAATCTGAAAATATTTTCAAAAATATACAAAAAATTGTATTCAAATTTCTGGTAATATCCAGAAAATTGTCATCAGATATTGATGCCATTTAATTCTGCTAATGGGTGGCTTTGGAATTAGAATGCATAAGACAAAACATTCTCAGACTTTTAAATCTTAAAGTATTAAGTGCTATCTTACATGTGCAATTACATGGCTATTTTAAAACCCTTGAGCACTAGTAAATTTGCACATCACTATTTGTTAGAATAGCCCACACAGGATAAGTCTAGCCCACCCACACATGTTACAAATCAATGGCAATTAGGTAATATCCTGAAGTCATCAGATGGCTTACAAGTCTGTTGCTATCCATTGCTACATCTATTCATCCTTACCTTAAATGCTCGTATTTCCACACACCTTCATCTTGACCCTCTGGTGCCTCAAGAATGCCATCAATATTACCGATTTCTTTGCGAATGTTTTGCTGGATGTACTGTAATGGTGACAAAGAAGAGATAGTTGCACATTAATAACTGTTTCTGTAATACATACTTAATTAGTATCACATATGTCTATTATTAGGGCTCATATTGAAATTCCCTTACACAGGAAGGTGTGCGCCATCCTGCAGCTTTCCTGTGCTAGCCTTCTTTTGTTAAAATCCTGGGCAGGGTGTATCACTGATGCATACAATCCATCCGTTTTATGACCGAGCTTTCCTGAGCGGCGCTTAGGGAGGGAATCCTGCCTTCTTTCTGTGTGAAAAGCGTGGTAGGGTATTTCAATATGAGCCCTTAAGTGGTGCCCTATATTGCATTTCTTTTCATTTTTCAAAATTCTAATAAAGAGACATAATGTATAAAACGTAGCCCACATGCCTCAGGCTCAAGACGTGGTCAAGTCCAGTTATCCGATCAACTCTAAAGTCAGTTCTCCCCAAACTAAGTCATTTTGTAAAACAGGGAAGGTATGTGTTTCCCTCCTGCATTTTATGTTAAACTGATGCCAACATAAATATCAACAATTTCTACACACCAAGTTTGATACTTCGCTAATTTAAGCCTATCGTATATCTTCTTTTTTTAAATAATATTATAACAACTTAATATCACACATTTTTAGCCCCTTCAGTTGCAATTGACCCAAAATAATGAACATGAAATGTGAGTTGTCAGCTAACAGAGTATTGGGATATCTCACTGGGTATCAGATGGCTAGCCAGAGAACTCTAGAAAACTGAATATACTACAGCTAAAAAACTACAAACATGTAGCAAGATCTTGTTCATTACTTCTGAATACTCCCATGGGTGATATAAAACAGAAAACACAAAACGCCCCCTCTTTCATTGCCCACACATTCAAATTGTGATATCTACACGTATAACCTTGGGCACCTTACAAATGTATATGGTGTAACACAAGTCTCTACCTCCAGGGCAAAATATACCCCATATTCAACCTAAAATCCCCTAATCAATGAATGCCCCCAGGCTCTTCAGCAAAGCTCTTCAATAAGGCTCATTTTATTGGGTGCTTCTTATTACATGTATGTTATGAAATTCAAACTATAAAATACAAATCCTCAAGAGGAAAATATCAGTGGAATAACATAGACTTGGTACTACAATTACAGCCACTTGTGCCTATGTCCTGATTGTTGGATTTGGCATTTTAAAAGGTGAAAAAACATACAGAAATGTTGCCTGATTAGGACTAGTTTCCTTTGATACCCATCGGGAAGAAATAAACAATAAATCATCCAACACCTCAGAAACAATACTATATTTACTATTTCCCTCAAACTGCATTGCATTTGTAATTGTATATATCATATTTAACTGTAACCACAGCTGAAGAAGTGAAGTCTGGGTGTGGGGACTGTTACTGGTGGCTCAAGTTGAGATGCTTCCTGGTGAAGAATATCATGGTTCCATGATTGTGATGCATGTTGCCACCTTTAAAATGCATGTATACTACATTCAATGTAGACTGAAGAGTGCATTCATGCATTTTATATGCACCCTCAGCAAAATGCAAACAAATATTGAACTATAATGTACATATATGTACATTGGCTCCAAATAAAGGGCCCACAAGTTCCCCCCTTAAAACTTTTTTAGAATACCTTGAGAAGTTTTTTACACAATTAAAAAATTATACAAATTACAACTGGCATTAACACAACTGGAACTGGTCCAATTATCAACACATTCACCTCCAGATCTTAACGTTTCACAAATGTTGGGTTCTTCATGAGCACTGACTATCTGACTGACTGACTGACTTGGCTCTAAGTGTAACCCTAGCAGTTTACTTCTGCTTACCTGCTGTACAGCAAGTGTACTGTCCATTTCCTCAAATGATTGGTCCTCCCATGAGGTAAAGTCCTGCAAAAATAAATAAGCACCATGGTCAAAGCATTTAGAAAATAAATGATAAATGCACCAGCATCCACTACTCAAAATATTAGACATGCCTGTTGACTATCACACAGTAGGGGTTAGTAAAAACAAAAATTCCTATCATTTATTCTCATTCTTAGTCGATTAAATATTATTTCAATAACTGTGAATTATTTTTTTTGCAAAAATTAAGTTATCGTCATAAAAACGCCCCTTATTATAAAATGAACGAAACTTGTTTACAACTTCATGTCTTCTGTATTCCCCACTACGTCTATACAACAGATACATAAGCGCACCTCTACAAGCGTGTTATACATTATCAACACTCGAGATGGAGTGGGGTTGTCTATGGCCTGATAGATGCCACCCAAAATCATGCGATTGTCCAATCAGATGTGTCTACGAACTAGACCACTCCCACTGACTAAGAAAAAAGAAATAAGCCTATAACATCTAGATGCTAATCAAAATACATAGATAGCCAAGTTGTTGTTTTTTGGGGATGTGTTGTTTTTTTTGTTTTTTTTTGCATTAATTAAACATCAAAGTCAGTAAATCACAAAACAACCTGTTTTGTTACATTTTAGTGCACTGAAATTAAATTATAAATGCGTTTTCATAGTTGGGATATATTGCAAATATTACTAATCAATAAGCAGCTGCAAATGCCTTAGACAGGCGAAGTTTGAGGTGATTTTGACTTCAAAATCATGTTTTTTGATGTTTTTTTGTGGTCGCCATATTGATCCAGAAACTATAGCAACCTGGCAAGAGTTTGTCAACAGATGGCTCAGCTGTCAGAAAGTGCTGGACAGCTGCACATAGCTGTACCGTATTCTTTTTTTTTTAAATTAAATTACAGCAAGTAAACTATATGCCTACCAACCAAAGTCAATATATTTACTGCACAACAGCAGTTGCGATTGAGACTTATTGCAGACATCCGCAAACAGAGGACGGTGCTTGTTTGTAGATAGGACAACAGTTTCATGGTGAAAGATGTGTGTGTCCTCAGTTGTAGGTAAACATGCATGCACACAGCTTACATCATGATCCATTCATGTACACACACAGAAAGAATACAAAATAATCGCCAACCTGAAGTGACTTTCTTAAAGGGGCACTTTGTGATCCACAGCCTCATCCCCTCCCAACTTGCTCTAACAAAGTTGAGATTTTTACACCATCAGAAACCGAGGACTACATGTTTGTGTGCATAACATTGCTTGCTGATTTGGTCATATTACAAATATATTTGGGGTTTACAAATAATTATGCATATAAAGGCAATGTCCGAATCAATTGGATAAAAAGCTTCTTTCATGGTCATATCCTAAAATGAGGTTGCAAAAATCACAAAATATCCCATTAACCCTAACCTTACTAAACATCAAAAAACCTCAATTCAGAAAGCGTAGGCACAAGCAGGTATCCCACGTGATGCTATTGCATCATCATGCAAACAGTCATATGGGGACGGAAAGCTTGGCTGGGCAAGCTACTCACTCGTGGCAAGGGAGGCCAGTGCACGGGCGTGGCATCCGAAGGGTCGAGGGTTCAAAACTGCACCCGAGAAAAAAAGTTTTCTCTTCTCCTTCTTTCTTTCTTTCCTTCTTTCCCCCTTGTCAAAAAGCAACTGGGATGTTAGGGTTAAGGAATCGGATAGCAATGTTTGCACAGTATTTTTGTGGGACCTGAGAGCACATCAGACACACCAAATTACATTCTGAACATGAGCAATGTCCTTCTGATATCAAATCATTTAAATTTTTTTTTAATTTGCGATACACAGTATTACAAATTTCATGACAAATTATTAAAAATTTGTATTTTTTACATTTTTGACATTTAACAGTCTTCGAAGTAAACTTTACAAATGTAATGATGTACTTTTAAGTGTATATAGCTGGGAGGAAAAGCTGTCCATCATTTGAAAATTTTGACCTTTCATATTGAATATATATACATTTTTCCCCAATTTTTTAGTTTTTAATAAGTACTTGTAAAATGTTAATGCTGATAAACAAGTTTATCATACCACTAAGGGAAACATCAAAGAACACCGCTAACCTGATATATTTTCGTATCTAGTCAGTGAGTGCGTATTTTAAGCTTTATATCTAGTCAGTGAGAGCGTATTTACATAAGCCCGATACGGCGTGTACGGCGAGGTACTGCGTATAAAGCGATTCAGCGTAAACCGGTAGCGTAAAATGCACGCATAATCTGTATTACACGGAACAGTCATCTATTTTTTTGTAATGTTTTTCCTATTTAGCAGCAATTAAAATGTTTAAAAAACGTTATTATTTCAATATTTAGAATGACTTAGTGGTATAATAAATTCGTTATTAGGTTCAGCGTCGGTATGGTAGTGTCATACTGGGTTCAGCCTTCGGCTTCACCCAGTATGACACTTCACGCACGATAATTTCCCCTACCATACCTCCGCTTCACCTAATAACTAATATTATTAGTCAGCATGAATCACTTGCAAGTGTTTTTGTGGAACTCTAAGGGGTCTATCTCCCTGCAAGAGTCCTGAAGGAGTGCAAGATCACTTAGTGTGCTGTTTGAGCTTTGCTTCTCCAAGGGAGTTTTCCCGAGCCAATGGAAGACTGCATCTGTCATCCCTATCCACAAGAGAGATTCAAAGTCTAATACATCTATGTACCGCCCCATTTCTCTGCTCTGCATCATCAGCAAGGTCATGGAGGCTGTTGTACAGAACCAACTTCAGAAGCACCTCCTTAGAATCCAAATGAAATCAAATACTAGACAGTTTAGATTTAGGCCACACTACAGCACAGCTGACATCCTCACCATTCTGACCCAAGAGTAGTCCAACTCCCTGGACAGAGGCAACAAAGTGTGCCTGGTTAGTTGTGTGGTTACCCTGGACATCAAAGGAGCATTTGACAAGGTCTGGCTACATACTATTATTTGCTCGAAACTCATGGCAAAAGGAGTACAGATCATTCCATCAAAGTTGTCTTATCTGGCCAGTCATCAAGTACTTCTTCCCCATCAACATCAATGCATGAGTGTGAGCGAAGAGGAAGCAAGTAAAGAGCTGAACAGTGAACATCACATCTCTCCATCAGAAGCAGTCAAAAGAGCTACCCGCTCCAGCTTGTCCATGCCTTGCCATGCTATCACACTCACAGTACCAGTTTTTAGAACCATATCTACTGGCAGGACCTTCATCCACACTGCAGTTTACGTTTGGAATAGCTTACCAGATGAAGTAGTCGGAGACATATCTGATGACGGCACACCATCCTTTAGTAGTGTAGTGCATGGGCATCTTATTTCATGTGTCTGATGCTTTACTGTTCTGCTTCATTCTTGTTGTTCCTAAGCTGCTGTGAACCACTGATTGGCCCATGTGATTGTCTTTTATAGTGCCTTTACAGGTACCTATATAAATTCTTGACCTGTGTCACTTCTCTAGCATTTATATAAAACAAATTCTGAAAATAATGATTGAAAAAGTTCTGTGAACTTGAAGTAAGATCAGACTAGTAAATGAAGCAGAACAGAAGTATATCAATTTAGCTATTTATTTGATCTGAAAACCCTCAGAAGGAGGGGGTTATCTTCTTCTTCTTGTTTGAGTCGGTAAATACAACTAGATGTGCATATTATTATCACACCAACTATGTTTTCACTTTCAGCCTTCAGGGTCAAATTTTGGAAGGACAGTTTTGGTGAAAATTACAGGCATTTGTCATAAGCCCACCCCTTATTTGTCAAAACATTCTGGGAACTAGGGTGCACTCTGGTATAAGCCCAGTTGTAATTTTGGCTAAGTTCTTAGATCAAATCAATGCTTTTCTCTCACATTTAAGAACAAATATGTGATGCAAGAAAGCAAAATCAGTCGGAACTTGACAATATTAAATTTTCAATTTCTTATAGGATATAGTAAACAGCATTTACAAAGCTGCATTTTGCAGAAAACCCCAATGAAATTGAACAACCAGTTCCAAAGATATGAGCAATTAAAGAGTTTCCAAAACAGCAGGAAACAAAATCAATATTTCCAAGTTCCGACTGATTTTGCTTGATCGCATCACATATAAAAAATATCAGTTGATATCAAATTAACATTCCATACTTATAATTTTAAAAAACTGACATAGATAATAAAAAATTACTGGTACATCGGGCTTATACAAATGAGGATGATTGTTCTTATTTTTAAGTTCAAGTACTAGCCCCTCCCCGGTTATAAGCCCACCACCATTTTTGAAGTGAAATTGCCCATCTAGGGGGGTGGGCTTATACCCGAGTGGTTACGGTAATGTCAAATGCAGACCTATATGGAGATCTTCCAAAAATAAGCTACAAGATCAGGGAAAGAAGAACCCAGTTTGCTGACCACTGTTCCAGAAGTGAGGAACCCGCATCAAAAATGGTTCATTGGATACCCAAGCAAACAAGCACAGGAGGCGGAAGCCTGGGAGACCTGCTCTGAACTACATTGACATTCTGGAAGATGACACTGGACTGGAGGCAGCAGACTTCAGGGCAGCAATGGAGGACAAAGTTGTGGAAAGCCATTAGCCATCACAGTTCGAGGAACCCACTAAATAAGCAAGTAAGTAAGCAAGTTTACATATGCACAAATGCATGTAACTTTGACTCTGTGCATGTAGAATTTTGCCTGTGCATGCAAAATTTTGTGTTATTCAGGCCATTTTGTGGAGTTGTGCATGTAAATTTTATTTTCTAAATCGACCCCGTATTTTGAATTCTGTTGACGTTTTAATGATCCCTGATTTCCGGTCAATTATTTTATCTACCAAAAAAACGTTGACAACGTAAAGAAATCAGCAAGTTTAAAAAAACCCACCTCGGCTCACTTTTTTAAACTTGGTCCCATTTGTAAAAGGTATTGATTTAAACTTCATCATATTTATATAAATTTAAAACATTTCCAGAAGTGTAGTAGGCTTGTAATCTTGTTGGAAACGCTGTATTCTGTTGAAATAAAATAAAAACACTGATTTGCTGTTGGTATTCAAAATGGGACCAAGTTTCAAAAAGTGAGCCGAGGTGGGTTTTTTAAACTTGCTGATTTCTTTACGTTGTCAACGTTTTTTTGGTAGATTTCTTTTCTTTTTATGAATGTAACCAAGCAGCTCCAAGCTTGGAAAGTCATCAGGTTACAAAAGTGCTCCATAAAAGCGAAAAATAGATGTTTGAAGTTGCTGTTCATGATTTATGACAATAAATAATTAAACAAAACTTTATCAGTCGTTTATTTTTAAAACTTGCTCAAATCACGCGTGACTGAGGCGATACACAATGATCAATATATATTTTGATATACTTTAATTATTCAAGGCAGCGTAAATATGTACAGAAAATGTAAATATGAACAACACACACCCAATGTTGACAATGCCAGAGAGATACGGAGAGTAAGTCCGATTTACTTCCAAGTTGGAACTGGTAAATGCGCATATATTTAAGCCTATACTACGGAAGCGTCTAAATGCCCGACTAGGCAAGATAATCGTGTTTGAATGTTTGTGGTTCTTTATAGCCCTCTTGGGCAATCTACTTAGCTATCCAAATGTCGTGGTTTGTGGTTCTTTGTAGCCCTGCGGGCCAACCTAGTTGGATATGCCTATTAAGCGGCGGTTATCTGCGATCTTTCGTGGTTTGTGGTTTTAATTTCCCTTATCAAGCACTGCCCTCTATCGGGAGCTAATTTATAGTTTAAGCTTGTTGGATATCCATATTTCGTGGTTTGTGGTTCTTCGTAGCCCTGTGGGGCAATCTAGTTGCAAATACAAATTTCGCGGTTTGTGGCTCTTCATTTCGTTTCATTTCGTTTATCGCGGTTTGTGGTCTTAATTTATTGGATATCCATATTTCGCGGTTTGTGGTTCTTTATAATCTATAGGCCTGTGGGCAATCTAGTTGGATATCCAAATTTCGCGGTTTGTGGTTCTTTGTAGCCCTGCGGGCCAACCTAGTTGGATATGCATAGTAAGCGGCGGTTATCTGCGATCTTTCGTGGTTTGTGGTTTTAATTTCCCTTATCAAGCCTGCTCTCTATCGGGAGCTAATTTATAGTTTAAGCTTGTTGGATATCCATATTTCGTGGTTTGTGGTTCTTTGTAGCCCTGTGGGGCAATCTAGTTGCATATCCAAATTTCGCGGTTTGTGGCTCTTCATTTCATTTCATTTCATTTTATCGCGGTTTGTGGTCTTAATTTGTTGGATATCCACATTTCGCGGTTTTTGGTTCTTTGTAGCCATGCGGGGCAATCTAGTTGGATATCCTATTAAGCGGCGGTTGTCGGCGATCTTTCGCGGTTTGTGATTTTAATTTCCCTTATCAAGCCCTCTATCGGCAGTTAATTTATAGTTTAAGCTTGTTGGATATCCAAATTTCGCGGTTTGTGGTTCTTTATAGCCCTGCGAATCAATCTAGTTGGATATCCAAATTTAACGGCAGTTGTTGGCGATCTTTCGCGGTTTGTGGTCTTAATTTGTTGGATATCCATATTTCACGGTTTGTGGTTCTTTAAAATCGTTAAGCCTGCGGGCAATCTTGTTGGATATGCAAATTTCGCGGTTTGTGGTTCTTTGTAGCCCTGCGGGGCAATATCTTTGGATATCCCTATTAAGCGGCGGTTGTCAGCGATCTTTCGCGGTTTGTGATTTTAATCAGTCTGATTTTAATTACCCTTATCAGGCCCTGCCCTCTATCGGGAGCTAATTTATAGTTTAAGCCTGTTGGATATCCATATTTCGTGGTGTGTGGTTCTTTGTAGCCCTGCTGGGCTATCTAGTTGGATATCCAAATGTCGCGGTTTGTGGTTCTTTATAGCCCTGCGGTGAAATCTAGTTGGATATCAATATTCAGCGGCAGTTGTTGGCGATCTTTCGCGGTTTGTGATTTTAATTTGTGACAATTTATAATATTTATTGCAAATATAATTTCAGATTGAACTGTGAACAGAGCCAATGATAAATGTGTTTTAAATAACGAAGATGTCATGATAGTCAGGCATAGGCCTAAATGAGAATAAAAAATCAAACATGTTTGTTTGATGAAAAAAAAATAATATCATAATAGCAATGGATGTTCGAGATGGTGTTATTCTTGATTTATGACAATACATTGGTTAATAAAACATTAAGAAAAAAAGTGGTGGGAAGTTTGAACCTGAGCAAAAATTCATAAATGGATTAGAAGTCCAGGACCTTAACCGCTTCGCCACGGGGCGACCCGTTATAACGGCGTGTGAAAGTGGAGTATTTATTAATATGAATGTATGCTGTGGTCCGGAAAGAATAAAAGAATTGCGAAAAACTTGATTTTTTGGCGAATGGGATCCAGAATTTGTATGTAGGGTATCCAGGAATATACTAGGGTATATTTGAAAGTGAATCTCAAAAGGTAGTGCGACAGTGACAGCCATGTATGGCTGTAGCAGTGACGTAAAGATTGTGGATGATCAGTATGATTAGCTATGATTTTCCACTAATTTTGGCTATGAAATACCGCGTGAAATAAAGCAAGAATGTTTATTTATTATCAAACAATCAGATTGACTGTATGATTGGTGTAACTTTTTGAATTAATGAGTTATTAAAATATTACACTTTGGATAGTAAATACGATTTAGCATGGTTTTAGATATATTTTATGCATAGCGAAAAATATCATAGAACAATAGCGTTTTGTTTCGTGTAAATATAGTCCCGCGGTGCATCTTCTTATTCTTCTTTATCAGTCGTTTTTTTTAAAACTTGCTGGTCATGCTACCGCGTGACTCTAATATGTGTCATGTGTTGATGCTTGTGGGAACCAGCCAAACTTCAGAATAAATAAAAACAGAGATAGCGATGTGACGTGGGACTTGCATAGACTGTACATTGTACAGAGATTCAATTTCGCTAAATTTGACCTTTCTATGCAAGTTTACCAAAGTTAACGGTCTTGACCTAAGGCAATTGCCTTGGGTGCCCCATGCCTCTGCCTTGGTACATGTACCCCTCAAAATGTGTAACTTTGGATGTATTCTTTAGCATGCGATTGCCTTGGTGCCCTAGCAGCCAGGGGTAGCGCTAGGTTTTCAAATAAGGGGTCAAAAACGTCGAATTTTTTGAAACTATGGATCCAAAATAATAGAAATAAGGGGTTCAAATGACCCTTTAGAAATGGTAATTTTGTGCGCCAAAAGTAAAAAGAATGTGCCCATGGCACAAGTTAGCGCTACCCCTGTTACATTGTAGCAGCCCTTAGCAGAATTGCCTGGCTGCCCTCGCAAATGCCAAAATGTGACACGATCAAGGGAAATGAGTCGGTTGTCGGACTTGTCGCTAATATTGATTTTGAGATATTAGCAAAGAAATTGTTAAAATTCTTTTGTTTTATATTGTTTTCAGCGATTGATAAATTGATGTAACTTTGCAAAGAAAAGTTGTATCAACATGGGGTTTTCAGTTTCAGAAAGTAGGTATGCCAGGCAAACACATTTGCTAGTCAGCCAAATTCGCCGACAATGTCAATGCATTTTTACATAGAAATTTAAAACAACTGGCCGAAGAAAGAAACCTACATAAATATGTTTTCTATACTTCACTTGACCCAAATATATGATTTTTATGGTGATAAGTCACTCGCACATGGAATTTTAGAGGATTTTGATAGCAGTTCCATTAAAAAAGCTGCTATCATCATGAGACTAAGATCTAGAAACACCCCCGAAACGCCGTTTTGGGGAATTTTGCTAGCTGAATCTTTTTGACATTGTTTGATGAAAGTCAATCTTTGACAAGATGTAACTTTGCTACGGAAAGTGCTATGAAAAAAAGGTTTTCATTTTTGGCTTTGTTTATTCAAGGGCTTTAATTTGATATATAAAATGATGCAGTTTGATGGCAAATTTGAATTCACCTAGCATACCTACAGAAAGCTCTAAATGTCCTCTTTTAGAAACATGTCAAACTCATTTTCGACCAGGGTCGACATGTGACTCATTCCCTTGATCGTGTCACAAATGAACTTTTTTCCCTGAGAGAGTAAGTTACACCCCTGTCACTAGGACATGATGCTCTCTGTGCAGTGCTACTAGTTCCAGGAACTGTGTAACTCCATGAACAGTAAGCTTATCTTCATTTATCATACAAACCAAACATTATTGGATATATAAAGGCTATATTGCCGATCCATTGATTTATATCTTTTTCTGGTGCACTGTATAGCTGTAGGATAGAAACTAGGATAGAATCGATCGCTACAAATAAATGTCCCACCGCCATGTCCATGCATGCATGCATGACCGCAATGGCTGCACCAGAACCTTGATCTTGATTTAGTACTGGCCAACACTCCTCCTGGAGTCAGACGGTCAGGGAATGTGCATGCGGTGTGCTTGGTTAGTCTTGATGTTGCTCTTTGATGTGGTTGGCTACAGCTTCTTTAAACTGTGGTATGTCTTCTATTTGGGTTATTTGTTCAGGTAAATTGTTCCAGTTAATAATTGTTCGGGGAAAAAATGAAAATTTCAAGCAGTCTTTGCTGGTGGTGATTGTTGTGTAGGCGTTGCAGTGAAGATGCCGTGATTGACGTTGGACGAGCTGTAGTAGTGTTCCAGTTGGCAGGGATAAGTGGCCTAGGCGAGATTGCTGCAGGATGGTTAATCTCATGAGAGGTTCTTCTGTTCTCCAGCGAGTCCCATTCAAGGGTTTTCAACATATTTGTAACTGTTCCTGGGGTGCGAGATGTGTAGTCATTGAAGACAAAGCGAGCAGCTCTTTTCTGTATCATTTCAATCTGGTTTATAGAATCTTTGGTATGGGGATCCCATGCAAAAGGATAATCAATCAATAATGGATCAACAATAATAAATATAGCTTATTGTAATGTTATTCTTAATTTTGTCAAGACATGTGAACAGTGATGCCTGAAGCTGTAGATGGGCTGTTTCACAATCAGGGTACACAAGTGGGTTTCACGAGGGTGCAAAATCAGAGTATCTTAATGTGATTGTTTTAAATGTTAAAGTGGTTTAAATATATCAAATTTTCAAGTTCTAACAATTATTTAGCCACTTAACCACTATTTTTCTTCAAATATTATTTTTTAAATGGCTATATGAAGGAAAATGGCCAAATACTAAAGTTTACAAACAGCATTACAATGATTTGATACTGCCTTTTTCAACTCCAAAGTTGTCTAATATTATTGCTGACAAATATAGCTTTCAAATGATATACAGATTATATATTATGTAAACATCAATTTTTCGCAGAATCATGTTAACTGATGGAAATGGTTCAAATATTGAATTTGACTAAGAGAAGTTACTTGCAAGTTTACCAAAACAAGTAAAATCTACACAAATATGCATTTACATGAAGCAGCATCTTGTCTCATGTCAAATTTGGCGGTCATACTACTTAGCGTTTTTGAGATATGAAGGAAAATGTGTCAAAAAATGTCCCCTCCTTTACATAGTTTTGTTGACTATTTGGAGCATAAAATCAAAATAATAACATTGACCAAGTGGATTTTGCTATTTTTATGTCTGCCTGTATCCAACCCATCTTCCTAGGTTCACTTTTCTTTAGTTCAAACAAAGACAATCCTATTATTTGAATAAAATGCAAAAACCATTGATTGTAAAGGAGGGGACACATTTTTTTTGACAGGTTGAAATCTTAAAATTGGAATTGCAAATTATTTCTCCAAAACTCACACTTAATTATCATCAGCAGTTCCTATTATGAAATTTAACTACTTTTCACCACTCTATCAGTGTGGGAATATTTAAAATTAGACAAAGTCATGATTTTGTATTATCAAGCGTAAAGGAGGGGACATTTTTGGATATGGCAAAAGAAAAAAATCTATAGTGAATTTCAAAAATTGGTTCTTATCCCTACAATGGTTGCACCTTGAGCTATTAAAAATGTAATTTAAAAACATGGTACCTAACTGCAAAAATATATTGCAGAGAGAATAATGCTGTAAAGGAGGGGACATGGTTTTTTTTGACATCACTTGGTAACACTCGTCCCCACTCCGCCACTTGATGTACAATCATGATTTTTGGTACTCTGAATTACAGGATACACATGAAACTTTTCACCAATTCTGCACAATTTGGAAGGGTTTTAAATTGATTTATAGTGCTTCATAAAATCAAATGTAAAGGAGGGACATTATTTTGGAGATTTTGACAAATCTTTATTTGGGTCGCATTTTTTCTGTAATTCAAATATGCAAATGATTTTTATTTCAAAACTTAGGTGCATATAACTACATTTAGAAATGTCACCCAGTAGTAAATTTAGAATTCCTTTACTATATAAATTACAGCTTTCAAAATGTGCTTTTTGAAGATGAAACATCAAAATGTCAAAAAAAGTGAACTTTTCACCATATAATGAAAAAACTAAGGCATTTGTGTGATTTCTTTTATGTGTGATTTTAAGGGGAGTAGACATACTTCATTTATAAATTAAAAGAAATCCTTCAGCTTCTTTCATTAAGCAGCAGGATGCTAAGAATCATGGATTTTGAAATATGTACCCTGATTGTGAAACAGCCCAGATGAGGTAAGCTTCTCATCGCCTGGGCCGGCCCTGATCCAGTGTTTACTACACTGTATGCACCTGAATCTAGTTCACCACGTAAACTTGTATGGCTCAAAATTCGGACCGCTCGCCATTAAGTTTACTGCTTTCTGTGTTTTGAAATTTGTTGACGTTTTAACGATCCCCGATTCCCGGTCGATTATTTTAGAGCTCTGTGTTACGTCACATGCATGACGCTGGTGGGTACCAACCAAACTTCAGAAGAAAATTGATCGCCGATGACGATGTGATATGGGACTTACATAGGATTACACAGAGATATTTCTTGCCAAAATTTGACCATTTCTAGGCAGGTTGGCCCTACTTTGTCTGTGTTATATGAAAAAGGACAGTCTTAAAGGGGCATTTCGTGATCCACAGCCTCATCCCCCCACTTTTCCCAAAAAAAGTTGAGATTTTTACACCACTGGATACCTCTGGCTAAATGTTTATGTACCAAATATTTCTTGCAGATTAATTAGTTTAGCAAAAATATCGCCAAATTTGAATTTCGTTCTGGTGCACCAGAGCGAAATTACAACACATTGTCTATGGAGCAGTGTAATACACATAATCATGCATAACTCGCATAAGCATAAAATCGGAATCAACTGAAATTTTGGAAATAAGCTTTTTCGTGGATATCTACTGAAAAATGTCATAAAAAGAGGATGCTAGGATCACGAAATCCTCCTTTAAGTAAGTAGGTATGCTAGGTGAATTCAAATTTGCCATCAAACTGCATCATTGTATATATCAAATCAAAGCCCTTGAGTAAACAAAGCCAAAACTGAAAACCATTTTTTCATAGCACTTTCCGTAGCAAAGTTACATCTTGTCAAAGATTGACTTTCATCAAAAAGTTTCAGCTAGCAAAATTCCCCAAAAGCGGCATTTCGGGGTGTTTCTAGATCTTAGTCTCATTATGATAGCAGCTTTTTTAATGGAACTGCTATCCAAATCCTCTAAAATTCCATGTGCGAGTGACTTATCACCATAAAAAATCATATATTTGGGTCAAGTGAAGTATAGAAAACATATTTTATGTACGTTTCCTTCTTCGGCCAGTTGTTTTAAATTTCTATGTAAATATGCATTGACATTGTCGGCGAATTTGTCTGACTAGCAAATGTGTTAACTAAGGTTTGCCTAGTCACGATTATCGCACTTTCAGTTTCCCGCGCGTTTGAACGGGAATTGGATTGCGTACTTTTTCGATGTCTAGTGAGCAAATTTTTTCAATATTTTGAGAAAATGATGTCAAATTTTCTATTCTGTATTGTTTGGTAATAATGTCTTTTGCCAATAGTATGTTTAAAATTGTAATTTTGTGTTTTTGATCATAAAGATCGGATATTTTCGTTCGATTCAATTCTGAACCCTTCATGCAAGGGTGCCGATTTCGACAGAACTTTGACGATAATTTTGCCTTTTTGGACACTAAAATGCTTTCGATCCTTAATTTTGTTTCAACCGAGTCTTAAATTAGCAAGCACAATAAGGTTGGTACCACTTTTATATCATGATATACATTGATAAAATTTTAAAGATTTTTTTTTTTTTTCTAACCGGAGCAAATCGTTAAGTGTGTATTTCCCATTGACATCCAAAATGGGAAATACGAGTCTGATGGACATAGGAACGGCGTCCATGAGACTCAGCGAGTCTAGGTTTGCCTGGGTTAAGTAAGTAAAAGTGCAACGCTTTTGATGTTTTGATGTTTTCGGGGAGACTGGGTCTGACTGGGAGGGATCAGAACAAAAAAATGATGGAGCCTATTCTTGACTGTGTAATATTCCTTCAACCAGTTGCCGTGCGGTAACAGTCTCATACGATGGACAGATAGTATCAGTTTGTGAATGAGGACATCGTATAAGTTCCTTGTACTACCTGAATCCCAATTCCTGATGTGTACTGTCATGTGTAATTTCAAGGGGATGTAGGAAATTGATGCGAATTTAGTGCCCGCGTCGAGTGTCCAATGTCACTTTGACTTTGACTTTGACAGTTTATTGAATCAATAATACACGCCTATTGGGGATCAAGTTATAACGGTGTTATTTCTACGCATAAAATTATCTTTGAATAACCTGTACATACCTCTGTTTTGGTACCAGGACGAATTCTACGAAGAATAACCACAGGAATATCTTCGTCCGCCATGTTGATCAACATTACTCACCATGAGTCATCACAAGAGGGCGTAAAAATAAATTTTCCCTGGGTCAGGGGGGAGGGGCAGGGGCTAAATCACAATCCAGGGAAATACTAGTACTAGTAAGCGACCGTTCACAAACACTTGGGGCCTGCAAAAGAAAAAAATCATCGTGAACATTTTTCGCCCCCTCCCCTTTGCAGACCTCAAAAATTTCAGCCCCCCCTTTTTGACATGAAAATTATGGGTCAACCCCATAGAAAAGCATTAAACTCAATTTTCCCAAGAAAATTTGTGGTCATTTCTTTCGGGCCCCCCTTTATAGGAGGGTCAAAACTTTTCAGGGCCCCCCTTTTTGCATCAGCCCCCCCAACCCGGGGGTACCACCCCTTCGCAGACCTCAACAATTTCAGCCCCCCTTTTTAATTAGGCCTATGGGTCAACCCCATAGAAAAGCATTAAACTCAATTTTCCCAAGAAAATTTGTGGTCATTTCTTTCAGGGCCCCCCCTTTATAGGAGGGTCAAAACTTTTCAGGGCCCCCTTTTTGCATCAGGCCCCCCCAACCCCGGGGGGTACTCAACTTTGATTTTGGTACGGACGTGCCGCTGAGAATTTGAAAGTGGACCCATAAATAATTTTTCAAGAAATTTGGACCCATTGTATACCAAAAGTCAAAATTTTCGGCCAAATTTAACCCAAATTGTCTTAGTTTTTACAAATTTTTCCATTTTTTTGGAAAATTTCGAAATTTTGGCTAGATTGAAAACATTTTGAAAAAAAGGACCCATTCATATACCGGTACCAAAATTGGCTTAGAAAAACTTCGGGGTCATTGATATACCAAAAGGCCAAAAATGCTATTAGCGGCACGTCCCCGTATGGTCATTTGTACTAAGTACCTGGGCCCCCAACAAGTGTTTGTGAACGGTCCCCCGGGGGTCTCAGGATTTTCTGGAAAACCCATGCTAGATCCGGGGTTCCTGATGGGGATAACCCTTAGACGTCAATTCGGGGGCAGGGGGAACGCACGTGTATTCGGCAAAGTGACCCATTTTTCTTTCCAGCGGCTGGGTTAAGTTCAGCTCCGGCCACTTTTTGATCGGCCGACGGTCCACAGGTCAACAGATAACGCAATGTGCAAGGCGAATGTGGTATAAATCTGTTGAAAACTACCTATCCAAAAGGCACATTGACCAAAACCTCAAGTGTTCCTTACAATATTTTTCAATATTTATGCCATCAAATGAAAGAGCACACTTATATGTCGGCCTATAGCCTTATTTTAATGAGCAATGACCAATTCTCTTAAATTGCAAATCTTGTGCAAAAAGTTATATGATTTGGCCCGATTTTGGTTCACAAGACCCATAGTAAAATATGTTGACATTTCAGTTCATCAAGCCCCTTTTTCTGCCCAAAATCAGTTCTTAGTTCCCAAAGTTCGGCGCTTCGCGCCCCCCCCCCCCCTGGATCAGGGGCGTAGCCAGCTTTCTTGGTGGGGGCAAAATAAAATTTCGGGGGCAAAGACGAAAAATAATTGCAGTTGCATCATACAATACATTATAGGCCTATACCGATTTTGTTTTTAAGAGAGAAGATGTGCGCGTATAGCGCACAAAAATTATATTTTTAGACTATTTTTGCCACTATAATCGGGATGAAAAGGGCTTTACTGTGACAATGTGCGCGCGCAGCGGGCAAAAAGTTTGTATTTTACACTATTTTGGCCCATGATTAGGGTGAATTTTGGTGAAAAAATTGCCCCTTTTCTTTTCATTTGCCCTCCAGATTTTCTCTTTCATTTTTTTGTCAGAGGGGCTCTTTTTTCTTTCATTTTTTCAGAATAAGATGTTTTCTATATGGGCCACGGGCAATAATTATTGCACATCCGTTTAGAGTATGAAATTTGATGCAAAGAATAAAATCCCTGTTTTGGGTGTGAAAACAGGCGCGTGTTACCTGTTTAGGGTATCCTTTCAGCCAGTGGCGTAACTAGGGTTGTTAGCGCCCGGGGCAAGAAACAAAATTGACGCCCCCCCATCGGTCTTAACATCGGTCTTAAAATGTTCTTTCAATTGATTTTGTGCTGAAATACGACAATTTTGACTTTCAACGATGGGAGGGGCGCAGAATCGATTTGGTCAATTTAAGGGTGGCGCCCGGGGCATGTTGCCCCCCACGTAGTTACGCCACTGCTTTCAGCCAAGGGTTAAATCCTTGTTTAGGGTGCTTTTCAAAAGTTGATTATCGCGGATGGTGCAGGCCACAACCGCCCCCGGACAAAAGGCGATTTTATAATGCGCGCGGGAGCTTTGAGGCGAAGCATTTAAAAATCAAGATGGTCTATATAAGCACTCTGAATTATACTATATATCTAGATCATCGATTGATATTTGAACCCGTAGAAAGGCGTGAAAATGAGGGAGTTTCTTAAAATCCTTATATATATTTCAAGAACGGTATGGTCAATTGTCAAAATACCCAAACAGTTAAGTTTCCGACGATACAGTTCTTTCAGGGACAACCTTAGATTTATAAAGCAAAAAAAGGTTTTTATAAAATCGCAGTAACATTTTGTATGATCGCTTCACTGATTTTGATACAAAAACCTAACATTAAAGACTCATTCAGTGATCTCAGCGAAAGTGTAAACAAATTAAAATTGCTTATAAATTGCTTAAAAGTGAGGGATAAGTCATACAAATTTGTCATTTGGTATTTTTGAAATGAAAAATTGGACAAAACACAAAGAAAACAGCAGTATTAACGAAGTTTAAGCCCCATTCAAATACATGTAGCTAATTTTGATACTGTCAGTATCTAAATTACAGATTCATGTAAATTCCTTATTTTTGTCTTTTAAAAATACACGGCTTTCGGCTGAGCCACTAGCAGGCTATATGTTTACATATTTATGACAATAACAAAGGTACCAAAATCTGAATTTTGATGATTTTTACGATCATCCGGATGACCAAATCACTGAATGGGCCTTAAACTGCATTCATGCGAAAAATTACTTCCTTTCGGCACAATGTTAATGGGGCATAAAAAGTCAGTTTCTTTCGAATAACTGATTTGATTCTTATGAAATTTTCACAAAATAAAGTTAGACATTTGAATATCCCAATTCTAAAACACACTGGAGAAAAACATGTTCAAGCTGGGTGGTGGTCCTGCATAACAATTAAAGGCTTTTTACTTGGCATATCTTCAGAATAATAAGCACATATTTGTTAGATAATCTGTGAAAATTATGCACCCCCATAAGGGGAGGAGTTCGGATTTCAGGATTTTCCCAGTCAATATTGTTGGGAATTCAGACCTTAAAGTGTTCAAAGGCGACAAAAAAATCCAGCAAATACGTTTCAAAATCAGAAATCAGAAATCCTATTTGAGAGGCTCATTTCTTGAACAATTTCGTGATTTTGTTCATTCATTGCATTTCCAAGCTTTTTCCATGG
Organism: Amphiura filiformis; assembly: GCF_039555335.1. Classification (NCBI taxonomy): domain Eukaryota; kingdom Metazoa; phylum Echinodermata; class Ophiuroidea; order Amphilepidida; family Amphiuridae; genus Amphiura; species Amphiura filiformis. Next base: position 16,606,927 of record NC_092635.1, on the reverse strand, counting down.
CATTAGTAACTGGAATTCCAGTTGTTTTCAGAAAGCAAGCTTGGAAATCCAGACATTTCTTTTATTGCAATGTCACTCCTCTAGGTAAGGTGTGCACTTCTGGAATAGCCCAGTTTGGAGTCGGCTTTAATTTTGTAAAGGGAACGACATTTATCAATCGTGCCATTGTGGCAAACATTGGAATGTGACAAATATCACTAGTTTTATACCAAATACCCTAAATTTAGGGTCTTAGGTTATGCATAATGTGTTTATGTTCAGAACAATGAACCGAATCCAAATATTTTCATGCAAGGTAGAACAATAAAAAGGCTCACCATTTCTGTAAGCGAATTTCGTATATTCATAATATTTTGCGACTTGTGGAACAACAACAACACAGATATACATTTTTATTGGGACACCCTGTAGACCTACATGCATGTAGGGCCTATATATGCCAAAATTTAAACTAAAAATACCCTGGTCAGCAACTCAGCATATTATAAAGGAATAATGTATTAACATTTATTTATGTTTAGGAGAGCGGGAGGGCTCAGGGGCAGATTCGCCCACCACGTGATTCTCAGCACTACGCCATTGGTGATCAGGTGATGGCATAGGTGACATTACAAACTTCTTTATAGGAACGTGTTCATGGAAACAAAAATAATTACACCAAAATGTCAATTTTTCTTGCATACAAGCTATAGCCATAAAGTGTTCAAATGTTTATTAAGTGTTGCTCTGCTATGTTTGCAGTATGACTTGAAAGTTCTCATTAATATGTAATTTTACCAATATTTTGCTAAAAAACAATGTATACAAATTACTGTTCGTAACATTTGTATTTCACATAATAATACCGTATTGGTTTCAAACTTGGTTAAAGTGTTTGTATTGGTTTCAAACTTGGTTAAAGTGTTTCTAATGACTTTCAGATAATTTCTGCATAAATTCGCGCAAATTAGCTCATTAATTATGCAAATATACAAATTAGATAGAACCTATGCAATATAATATTAGAACATAATTAGAAACACTCTGAGCAAGTTTCAAATTAAAAGTTTGCAAAATGACAGTGCTCTGAACATTTATTGATTTTAGCAAAATATTGGCAAAAATTATATATTCATGAGCACTGCTTTCAAGTCAAATCAGCCCAAACAAGTTGTTCTTGTATTAGAATTAATTTAGGCCATGAGATGACTGCAGTTGTTCATGTATTTTAAATTGAATGAAATAAAGATGAATGAATGAATGAATGAATGAATGAATGAATGAATGTATGAATGAATGAATGAATGAATGAATGAATGAATGAATATGAATGAATGAATAAATAAATGAATGAATGAATTGTTGAATTATTTAATGTTTAACTTAGGGAGAAACGTGAGGTTACAGTGTATTAGCACTATTTCAGAGGTACGTCAAAGTGGGCAAAATTTCATTAGGTACTTTTAAAACCAGAAATTGTTGTGCGTACAAGCCTATATTGATACATCTGAGCGCTTACATATTCGGGGTGTGTCAGTGCACCGTCCAACTCTGAAAATGTGAGTATCTTTTAGTGTAGTTCCTCAAGGCTCAGTCATTGGCCCATTACCTATTTCATTTGCCGATGTCTACCTCTCTGTTTGTTCGCGTCATTTAAATTGTTCACTTTCCTATTTTCCTTTAACGTATAAATACTGTCATGCTTATAATTATATAGGCCTAGCACAACAAAGCGGCATTTCCGCTAAAACAGCGGCTTATTTGCTACCCGGTATATCATTATAGTCAGACTGATTATATACAACAGAAGTCCAAATTGTATAACTAACTGTTCAACACACACATGACTCATATGTTGGTACCATATATTTGATATTGATAAAGGCGTCTCGGCCACCATATTTCTCCAACATTTCCAAAGTTTCATTCACTAAATCGCCTATATTTTCACCTCGTCTTTGCCCATAGTCAATTGCATCTCCAAGATTCTTGTTACAATTCTTAAACAGATTCAAAACAGGCAGGATCTGTCGGTAGTAGGGAACCATAGCTTCACCAGCCATCTCATTGCTAAGAATTAAACACTGCATAAGGCGAAGTGTAGCACAGATGACGTCACGTTGTCTAGTCTCAAGAGCCTTCTTTATCGGTATAATGAGCTGAGGGATGACGGGAAGGACTTTGTGACCCCCGTGGACGAGCATGTCTTGAGTTCCTTGTCGAGAGAAGAATTTGTAGGGATACTCGGTTTCAGATAATCCGTCAAAGAAGAGTGGAAGATAGTGATGGAAATCCAACTTTTCTATTTCGACCTGCATGGGGGAAAGTTATGAAAAATATTACCAATTATCCTAAAAGGCATATTATTTAATAATTGCTATGAAATAAATATCATCCATGCACAAAATGTGTACTCTATTTTCAACATGTTCAATCGCAAACGAATTTTAAGAAAAAGTGATACTGTAGGATTAGGAACTTCGTAATTTACTTTTAGTGTCTTTAAGAAACTGCTTTTGTTTTAAGTGTAAAGTTACTTTTTGTGTGCACAATATGAGCCCCTATAAACCACATCACACAAAAAAATATACGAATAACGTATTTTTGAAAGGTTGAGTTATACAGATTTATGTTTGGTTCTATACCGTATTCTAGTTTTTATAATTATCTTAAAATTATATATGCATGGTATTTATATATTTCAAATTAATATTATAATGTAGAAGTTAATTTCGCAAGTATATTTTATTATAAATTCACCAGATGTATGAAATGATTGTTTTCGATGTATAAGTGGCATTGATCATGTTGATTGCTATAACAACCACGTAACTGCGTTGTAACACAGAGGTTGTAAGGACCGGTAGCTAGACACCTGCTGCAGCAAATTATATGCAGTTCAGAATGAAACAGTTCTCAGGATTGTTCTATTTTATTGTATCAAATTATTTTGTTTCTCTAACGTTATGCGAATTTTTTTATATAGTCGGGATCAAAATATTCAATATGCAGATCAATATCAGATCATAATTATAGAACCTACTAAGTATTACTTTTAACGTAACTTTCAAACTTCGTCCATTTAATATTGAATGTGGTTCATGCTCAATCAAATTAATTTATTTAGTTACAAGCCTAATTAATCTTGAGTAAAATTTCGGAATAATATTGAAAGGAATACCAGATCAAGCTCACTTTTGATAATGCTGTGTGATGGATCATCCAAATTTTCTTGGTATTAGTGCTATCTACTGAAGATAGCAGAGAGCAATTCGGAGGAGTAACAAAAGCCCAATTATATTGCTATCTACGGAAGATAGCAAAATATTACAACAACCGAGCATTGAGTGGAGCAAGTTATCTTCTAAATTGTTTAATGTACAAGATTTCACAGTATTATAATTGACCAAAGTGTTTGACAGCCTCGGACCCAAAGCTATCAATGAAAGATAAGAATGGTGTAAATAAACATTGTATTTAGCTTTTTATCATGTTTTATGTGAAAGATAATGATTGAATTACCGTTGCTAAGGCCAGGTCAGCTCTATTGCAACATGCATGTATATATAGGCCTATTTACTACGTCGTAATGACGAACGTGAAATGAAAGAGTTTTAAGAGTAGTATTGCGTACCAGTCAAAGAAAATCAAAAATAGTTGGCAGACTTCAAAAAATGGAATTTCTTCTTACTTTATATCAGGATGCAACTTTGGTCAAAGTCTACAAAAATCAAAATTATTTCATCACTGCACCTTCGTTACCATAGCAACGGCCAAAACATCAAAATGACAGGTTTTAGACTATTTCGGCACTTTTACAAGGCTAAAAATATAACAAGTTTCAGGATTCACCATATAAAGGAAAAATAGAGGTAAACCTTGAGAGTTCCACGACATAATTGGCAACATCTAAGCTTTCTACAAATACAGTTGTTTTAACAAACAGTCTGTCCTACTTGGGATATTCCATTGTTTCAAATAGGGGTGTTTTTCTTAATTTTTGACTTTCTGAAATATAGCAATATTCAATGAGCTGTAACCCCCAAAGTGGTGCTTTTTATATGTTATATTTTTCAGTGTGGCTGGACTAGATAGTACTGTACCCAAATAAATAAAAAAAAGTTTCGGTAATTTTAATATAGGTAAACAGTGTTGCCATAAAGATAGGTATTTTTCCATAAAATAAGAGTTAGACCAGGTTAAAAATGTTACCACACATGAAAGGAAACATTCTCACATAGTTTTTCTGGACCATTTTTTCATGAGCAACAAGAATTTATGAGGTAAAAATAAAAACCATGTATCCTGAAAACTTCCTGTGAGGGCGCTTTATTCAAAATGGCTGCCAAAATCCAATGAAAAGCTACTATACGTTTAAAAAGGTCGCATAAAAGATAAAAGTGACTAGATTTCGGATTTGTATTGATGAAAGTAATGTACAACTATGTCAAGGTATTAATAGAATGGTACCAACAGGTCACAGTTGGGAACGCTTTTCAAAATGGCCACCAAAATCCAATGAAAAGCATATATATGGTTAAAATAGTCACTTATGAGGTATGATTGCAGTGGCGTAACGTCATAGGGGCACGGGGTTAGATGGCCCCCAATCGATCTGATTGTTAAATCCCCAAAAACGGACTGCCACCCATATTGGTTGGTGCCCCCACCCATATGATAACTGGTGCTACGCCACTGTATGATTGACCAGATTTTGGTTAAGCATTGATAGCAGTAATGTAAATATACGTCAAGATATTAAGATAGGAAGGTGCCAGGAGGTCACAGCTGAGGGCACTTTTCAAAATGTCTGACCAACATAGTACACCGTTAAACTTAAAATACGGTAGTCACTTAAAAAGAGGTATAATTGACCAGATCTTGAATTAATATTGATCCCAGTACAGTAAAATTAAGTCAATGTAATAATAGGAAGATACCGGGGGTCACAGTTGAGGTTGCCTTTCAAAATGGCCACCAAAAAGAGCGGCATAATATCAGCCACAAAGCCACAGATAAAAGTGTTAAGAAAGAAAGTTGTCTTTGATAAGATAATGTAATAGTTGTCTTTGATGAATCATTCAATAGTTGTCTTTGATCATTGTCACTCCTAAGCAAGTGTTTCAGAGTACTATATAGCGAGCTACAGAGTGCTATATAGCGAGTCAAGATGGCTAATATGATCACCAAGTCCAAAATGACCACCAGAGAATTGTCCCTATGTATTGACAAAGGGCAGAATATTTACTTCATACTCTTCTTGGTTTCACTGAATTCTTTTATTGTGTGTTTATCTTCGAGATCACTCACATCGATATCACTACATTAAGAAAATTATTCTTCATTATCTAGCCTATCTGAAATCAAAGCGGCATATAGGTCATATATATCTTCTTTTGTGAAAACGTTGCATTATCTGAAAAGAATATAGCTGCACTTTGAGTCTGCTAAAACCTTTTCCTTCTTTGACACCAATAGACTGTTTTGTTCTCGATGTTGGTAAAGAAACTGTTGAAATCACAAGACAACTGTGATTACCTGGCGATAACTTTGGATGTCATTATTGTCATACCTCTTGTTTTTCTCTCAACATACTTGATGCTTTATGTCAAGGAAAAATGCAAAAATGATCAATTATCTTGCATATAGGCCTACTGGCAAAAAATGTTTAAAGCGAAATCCTCATACATGACTGGTAGGTGTAAATGTCCTGACTAAAGCCATCGGGTCAACGGCACATGCAATGCCAGTTGCCTCTGCTGTAACTTCAAGAAGCAAAGTTACAAGCATTTGATTAGACGAAAATCCAGTTTTAAAAGTGACACACTGGCCTATTCAAAACAACACGGACTAGACATCTGGTTTGAGAGTGGTAAATAGCTAATTTGTGTGTGCCTTTGATTTAAAAGAAAAGGAACAAAAGAAAACTGAAACAAAAGAACTGACAACAAATACAAGTTATGAAAAGTACAGAGAAGTAAAAACTGAAATAAATATTGCTTTAAATAAAGCTTCATTGAAGAAACTGTGTAGTCTCTTTGTTGCGCTTGTTGGAATCTTTTTGCACATCGTATAGGCCAAATTTTCACTTTTAAAACTGGACCTTCGTCTATTCAATTGCTTGTAACTTTTCTTCTTGAGGTCACATCGTATTCAATGTGGTGTCATAATGTGCAGGATTAGATAGTGCATCTATTGCAAAAACAAATTTACCCCAATATGGTTAAGTTTTGAAATTGTGCTTATTTTTCCAAGTGTAAGGATCCGGGGGGCTTTAGAAGTGACGGGTATGTGCCTACCGGTGTCGCGAAGTAGGGGCCTATCGGTAACAAAGCGTTTATTTGTAAAAAAGGGGTCATTGGGTACAAACAAAATAAAAAAGGGGGTCATTGGGTATAATATTTTGAAAAAAAGGGGTCATTGAGTATAAGATTACAAAAAAAGGGTTATCGGGAAGAAAATTTTGAAAAAATGGAGCAAAATTTTGAAAGTTTCGGCAAATTTTTTAAAAAATGGAGCATAATTTGAAAGTTTTGACATTATTTTGTTGCATTTTGATGATGTTCTTCATGGGTAGCCGCAACCAAAAAAAGGGGGTCATTGGGTAGCCGCAACTAAAAGGGGGGGGGTCATCGGGTATGACTTTAAAAAAGGGGGTCATCGGGTATGACTTTTAATAAAAAGGGGGTAATCGGGTATTAGTCGACTTCAAAAGAGGGGGCCTATTGACAGGCACATACCGTCGCTTCCAAAGTTGAGTGCCCCCCGGGGTAAGGATACTTTCTTCGCGCAGTATATTTAGTTAATATGTTGCCCTTCGTGAACATAATGGACAACAAATTATTCCTGTGGACATTTTAGTGGTCATCTTGACTTGGTGACTCGTTCTTTTGCACCCTCAAAACGATAACTTAGAGGTGACAATGATTGAAGACTACGATTACATCAAAGACAACTATTTCAATGTTTCAAATATTTTTTTCAATAACATTATCTGAGGCTTTGTGGCTGATTATACTGTACTTTGATAAATATTATCCAAATTCAGATCAATTATGCCTCTTAAGTGACGGTGTACCATATATATATATAAGCTTTTCATTGGATTTGGCAGCCATTTTGAAAAGCGCCCTCAACTGTGACCTCCTGGTACCTTCTTATTGAAAACTTAATTTAGCGTTACATTACTGTCATCAATACTTAAACCAAAATCTGGTCAATTATACCTCATAATTGACTATGGTAACCGTATAATGCTTTTCTTTGAATTTTGGCGGCCATTTTGAAAAGCGTCCCCAACTGTGACCTCCTGGTACCTTCTTATTAATATACCGACTTATTTATACATTACTTTCATAAATACAAATCCATAATCTAACAAATTCTATCTTTTATCCACCTATTTTAAGAGCATAATTGCTTTTCATTGGATTTTGGCAGCCATTTTGAAAAAGCGCCCTCACAGGAAAGTTTTCAGGATACAGGATTTTTACCTTATACATTCTTGTTCCTCAGTTTCTCCTTCCATGTGTGGACCTAGCTCATTTTTAACCTGGTCTATTTGGCCGTTTTTCAGCATAGCTGTATGATAGGTAATAACAAGATGAGCAACAGCTTCACTGACAGACGCTTTTTCTGGCAACACTGTCATTAAAATGTTATCAAATCGTGTCTCACTTTACGGTGTATTGATGCCAATTTCTTTTGGTACATTATCAACCCTAATCAGGATTTTCAGTGAAAGTAAATGCTCAAAATCCCTATTTTTCCACACTACCTTATAATGTCAACAATCCAAAAAGTGCAAAGTTTCTGGCAACACTGCTCTCCAGTACAACAATTACCGTAACTTTTTTTTCTACAGATAGGTAGACCAATACCTTATCTACCTACCCTGCAAAAAATAATTTAAAAAAGCACCACTTTGGAGGTTACGTCATTTTTGAAAAGATCATTTTTTTTTCATAATTAAATTAATGAAAAACACCCCTATTTTACAAAATGGTATCTACCATATTGAAATAATTAATTGTTATGTTTACTTCATTTTTGGAAAGGACAAGGATGGATACTTCATTGTATGGGAGAAGATTATTTTAATTCACGTTCTTCATACAGAAATATGACCTAATATTTAAGCATTTTTCCAGTTGTGAAAAGGGTAAAAATAGTGAAAATTGGGTCAATTCATATTTTGGCCGTTACCATGGTAACCATAGATGAAGAGGTAAAATTTTAACCAAATTTATACATGTTGACTCAATGTCTAACCATGTGCAATGTATAAAGAAAATCGATTTTTTGAAGTCTGCCACCACATCTTTGATTTTTATACACAAGGTCTCTTAAAAAGTCACGTTGCTTTACTTTACTATTTATAGTTATTTGAAAATTAATTGCGCAAATTTGGAATGATTAAGCACCCGAGCCACATCATTTACGGCAGAGTACATTATCTCATACATTTTCTAATTTTCTAACCTTCATGATGTAAAAAGTGAAAAATATTTCTGTTCTGAATGCATCAAAATGATACTACCGATAAAATGTTAAAAACTCCATACGAACCTTCCAAGCAATTTTGTTTTGTGATGTATCATGCTCAACAGTTATAGGAAAGTCTCCTCTCTCATAGAAATATCTGAAATCTGAAGGTGCCGTCAGTCTTGGGCTGAATGCTCTGGCACTCGGGGCAGGTTTTACTGTACCTCCTGCGTACGATTGGGTCGAAAATGGATGCGCAGCGGTTTTCTTTTGAAAACGCCATAGTTGCAGTTTTAGTTGTTTTCTCTGATGTTGCTATATTTCTTGCGACAAGGCCGGACTTTGTACTCGCTGGCCGTCTCCGTTGCTGTTGCTTTACTTGTCGTCCACTTCCATCATGATTATTTCTGTCAAAACTCCCTTGAGATTGAAAATCTACAAACGACGAACTCATCATCACTGATCAATTTATTCCTGAAATATTTTGGTTGCAATTCTGTATACCGGAGAGGACACTTGGTGTGTGTATCCTGGTGCAGATGTTTATGTTAAGCGACGTCACAGACGTTCGTTGTTTTTATCGTTCCATGGAAACCTTACTATATGCCTTTCCGGATTATTATCAATCATGATTATAAACGATAGTGCAGTCCGTCAAACATCTGTCGCAGTTGTGCCTGGGTATTAATAAGCCGTTTGCTCTATAGGCCTACAACTGTTAGCAAAATTTACCGACTCCCCAAAATACAGGGGTTTCAAATACACTATAGTGAAATTTGAAAGTTGTCTGCACTGTCTAATTGTATGAACCTGTTAAGCGACATCTGCACTGAAGGGTTAATATCAAACACCTGTTTCGGGAATTGTAATTTTTAATTAACATTATATTCATGATATTGGTTTTAATCTTATATTACATATTTGTAGAGTTAATTAGAGCGTTTAATTAAGCATAATATGATCAGTGACGGGCTATCGATTGTTGTTGGAAATAATTAGAATATTCTGTAAGATCATGGCATGATTATAACATGCATTTTAAGAAGCGTCGTAGGTATGCCCAATGCAGGTATCTACTTTCATGGTCTATATCAATGTACTATGATGCATTTATATAATCAAGTACCGGTAGTTCATTTTCTTGTCTAGCAAATGGAAAAATTGCTGAAGCAGATTATGGTGCATAGCTTTGCCTATTGACCAATAAGCGACCATCATGCAATAAAAAAATTCAGAGCATTATTGGTTTAAAATTATAATTGTAATACCCTAACTTTAAACACCCTCATTAAATTTTGTCAAAATAACGTCTTCAGCAGCTTTCAGTTAAGTTGGCAATTACTTTGAAACTTTGGGACACTGAATTCAAATCTGCTGTCTTCAAAGCTGTATTTGAACCCATGACAATCAAAATGATCCAGACCCATAGGGTCATACAGGGCTGAAAAGTTGCCCCAATATCACTCAGTTTCAAAATGAGTGAAATGACTCCTATTAGTCAAAGAAACACAAATTAAAATCTCCCTTAAAAGGGAGGGCCTACGTATCAAAGAAGTCCGTGAGATATTGAGAGCTTGAAGCACTTCAAGCAAATTCAACTGCGATAGGATCAGACCTTTTTCTTGAGATGCAAAAGTTCCCCAGTTATAAAGTTGGATAGTGCATATTGCTTCTTTCAGAACAACAATTCAAATGAGTTAAATTGCAAACAAACCCAAAACAATTGTGCAATCAAACTTGGATCAATCTTGGATTCAACACATCAAAATCTGAAGTACACCAGGCACAAAAAGAAACTCATCAGTTATTCATCCTTGCTGTTCAACAACCTGATAATTTTGGATTATTCTGAAATATACATTTAGTTAATTTGCTTTTGCTTTCTCATTTGACACCCTGTTCGTGAATATCGAGCAAGAATTGACCAAGATATGCACCTCCAAACCCTCAACCCCCAAAATCAAAAGTTGCAATTAACGATTCAACTGTGCCTGTTACATTGTGTGCTTTATTGATTGGCCCGTGGTGCTTGTGTGCAATACAACGACGCGTTTCTATTCAAAATCGCTGAAATTGCCACTTTTGATTTTGGGGTTTCAGGGTTTGGAGGCGCATATCTTGGTAAATTTTCACGAACAGGGTGTCAAATGAGAAAGCAAAGTCCAATTAACAAAATGTATATTTCAGAATAATCCTAAATTATCAGGTTCTTAAACAGCAAGGACGAATATAACTGACGAGTTTCTTTTTGTGCCCGGTGTATAATCAGGTATTCACCTTTTATTCAGACATGCTAAATGCTTCTTACATAAGCAAACATTTTTTGTCCAAACTAAAAGACTGGTAAATAGGGAAAAATACTGGGGCTTTCATATTTCTATGATTGTCATGCTGAGTGAATAACAAACATTGTAAAGAAATTACTTCTCAGACTTCAATTTACAACATATACTGTACATTTTATTAGACACAAAATAGCTGTTGCTGCCTGTCTACAATAACAAAACAATATTGAACTAAATCCATCTGACAAATATACTTAAGATCATATTTCACTTTTTGATTGAAAATAAACTTTGTAATATTTTCAAATATGCATTGTTATAACATACTACTAGGGAGTTGATTATCAATTCCAAATGAGCAGAGATTAGCATGCAGAACACTTTCTTTAAAGGGTTTGGTGTAATATCACATTGTATATTGTATGGGTAAATTTATGTTCAACAGTATAAAAAGGTGTATCATTTACAGTGTGGTGCGAAGTTTTGAGGGATCAACATATATCTAATTAAATTAAATGAATTATTCATTATAGATTAATGAATTATTCATTATATAGATTGCATTACATACAAATTTTATCCATTGTAATTAGTGGCATGCAAAATATGAACTTAAAAATCACACAAAAGCAATGTTAAGGACCAGTTGAAATCCATACACCCCCTATGGAAGACATAACCTTAATCTCTCACACAGGGAAAGTAAATTTCAAATGGAGTCACCCATTCAGGTAACCCCATTCTCCCTGTGTGGGAGATTACTGTCATGTCTTCCACAGGGATGTATGGATTTCAACTGTAATAGTCCGTTGTAAGTCCTTTAACCCATCATAAGTCTAAATCCAGGACAATATGCATGAGGTGTCACTGGAGTTCAAACAGATAATAGTGAAATGTACTCCTGAACTTTGTAAACCAAAACTTCAGAGATAATAATCCAAAATACCACATAATTTGGCAGTAATAAGTACTGTCTTCAAAAATAAATTAACAATGTCTCCAAAACACCAGTCAGAGAGAGATTTCTCACTATGAGAAAAAAGTTAAATAATTTTAAATGCAACGATGATACCAAAGCAAGCATTATTTAAAATATCAATTCTCTGTCCTAATTATATACATTTTGATTACAAATTGAATTCATTGACATTTATTTTGCTATCATGAAGGAACCTACAAAAGAAATAAATAAACTTGGTTTTAAATGAGCCTTGCATAACAATATTAAATGCATATTATTTGGTTTCTTGGTATTAATATTGAAATAAATAAACATGTTAACAAGTTTTAATAAATAAATAAAAATGTTAATCAACTTCATGTGGTGTCTGAAATATTGGTATGTGAACAACTGATTCCAGTATGAAAACTATGGAAAATGAAGGTAAATAAACTATTTTAGAATAAAATAAACTCCAAATTTTGTTGGCAAAACAAGAATATCTATATGTTAGGCTACCTAAGACTACCATCTTTTGCATACATTTAATAACCACCAATTTGCTAAAATATACTGCATATATAACCACAACATAAAGCACCAATAATAAAAACAAATATAAATGCAATAACTTGTGATGCTAATACAAAAATAACATTATTTCACCAGTCTGTACATTAACTTAACATTATCTAATGTTGCTACCTTTATACATGTGTGTTATAATACTACAAAAGTTCTGTTGCTTTCAAATGAAATGTGTATAGCCATCACATAACCATGCAGCTAGAAAATGAGCTTTTGATTATCATCTCTATCTGTGACCACAGGTACACTGGTAATGAATTAATGCTTAGTAAGTCACAATTTGAATTGTTATTCATTTCAACTAAATCACTGTGTGCTAAATTGTCATCACTTTGTACACCTTTTCACAATGTAAAGAAACATCACATTTATGTTCACCAAAATGTAAAGAAACATCACATTTATGTTCACCAATTGCAACAAGTGAACCAGATGAATGACCACAAATAATCAATTATATTTAATGCAAATTTTAGAATCACGAGTACCACCATTTGTTTTAATATATCACTCCTCGGACGTTTCATTAACCTAACAGGACCAAGTACTACAAAATACTACTTGATATATGCGCTGTTCGTGCGTGCAGCTCACGTGGTGTGATGACGCAATCGCCCCAAGTGATATATAGGCATGGTTTCACTGGCTAGCAAAGCCAAAGACCCGTGGCAAGGTCTCAGAACCCAGTGCTTGGCATGCGAGAGGTGTCAGGTTCGCAGCCAACCTTTTATTTTGAATGTGACCCCATTTCTTGATGTATTTGTACCTCTTTTCAAAATTGTGACTAAATTGCGACATATAATAAATTAAAGACGGTCCACCAAGTGCCAAAGTCCAACATCATTTGTTAATGAGGGTCAATCATTTCATAGAATGCAAACAGCTAAGCCCTCTATACACATGCTAGTGCATATTCTAGTGCATCTTTTGCATTAAGGTATGCAAGACTGCATAATTTGTTAGACACACATGCATTAGAACAACTGGCCCTTATTATGCGAGAATTGTCATTGCATAAATGGAGACTTTGCCTGTTGGTGAACTCTAATCTGTATATGATTGTGACACATGTTCCCCTAACTCCTGGCTGGTCTCGCAACACCACATGAGGCTGGGACTCACCAGATAGGTGGGTCTATAATAGATCTAACACATTTCACTCTTTGGGTTTACAAGCAATGTACATCTATAATACATTGGTCTTTCATTGGCTGCCCAAACAAAACAAAGCGTAAAAATAAACTTCTTGAGTTTAGCTACAAATTGTCTTCAAAGTGAAATAGTCTCAATGAAATAACATTGTGAACCAATATAGATGGTGATAATTATATAAAAATCCATCTAAAGAATTATCATGTCCTAAGGAATGCCTGTCGTACACCACCATAACCCAACTTCACAAACATTACATTTGTAAATATGTACTGTACATGCCTGAATTGAAGTTCATTGGACAAGCCTACATTGTCAGTCACTGACAGTAAATATTGTTTGAGAGCACTGTAACATACAGGTTTTACCTCCATTTAAAATTGTGCTCATTGATTAATTCCTTGAGAAATTGAGCTTTTTTTTTTTTTTTTACAGTAGTATCTCTGAAAATACCTTTGTGCTTTATTCTTTGTAAATATGCACTATAATAGTTGTTACATTATAAGAGCTCATGTTATCAGAATATACCTGGTTCTCAACCAGTGATGCCAATGTCACAGTATAGGAGATATGGGCTACTTTCAAGCTACTTGCTGTGCCTTAAAAATCCTTGTCAAAAATTGGGCTACTTGGGAGAACATCAGGCCGTATGAACCTTAATTGCATATCCATGGTTGATTTGGGGAATTCAGACAGACTATGTGCTTTCAGATTTTATGAAAACATGTATTTTATTATACAAAAGGATTTTACACTCTTCAAAAGTTAGTTATCAGTAATGACCATTTTGCTGTTAGTGGAAGTCTCTAACCAATAATTTGTTCTGCCCAATTGGGATTTTTCAAGCGATATGATGTAGTACTCTCAAAATTTGGAAATTGAGTGCATTAGGAGTATCATCAAATTTTGGCTACAAGCTTGTGCAACAGCCAAATCGCCGCATCTTGGCATCAACAACTTTTGGAAACACCGTTCACAACTGGCTGTCAGAGAGACACTTGGTTATGTTCTACAGTAACTGACACATGCCATATACTGTCACAGAATTGGGTCAGGGTTGGGACAGCTATAGATCTAACTAATAAATATCCACTTAAATTACATCAACTATATACAAAGTACTATATATATCTGATGGTTCTACATCTATGTTGTATTCAAAATATAATTTATACATGACATTACCAACTCAGCTGATATTGATGATACAAGCATTTTCCTGCTCGTACCAAAGTAGTACAGTAACTACAGAATACCCTCTACATCTGTTGTTTTAGGGTTAGGGTTTAGGGTTAGTGTGCAGAGGGTATTCTATACTTATCCAATAAATCCTGTGGCTGGAATGAACACTTAATACATTGATTAGCAAACTTAAAAACTAAGCCAAGGTTGGGGTCTATTACAATAGAGCACAATAGCAGTGTATTTGTAATCATTTCACAACTGCACAATTATAATACATGTAGTGTAAATGGAATTGTAATAAACAGATTTAGGGTTTCTCTACCGGAACTCAATCTGTGCCGAAATTCCGTCCCACAATGAAATATACATATTGCATAACAAAGGATATTGATCAACCTCTGAACTGTATCTATCATTACGCAATGTCGGGAGGAATTTCAGCACAAATTGACTTCCAGTAGAGAAACCCTAAATCCTCATATTGACCCATACCCTGCTCAAAGCACTAACATGGATACACCAAATCTATACATACCTATAGAGTGGCTTGTTTATTCTCCCACTCCATCATCCCACTTGTACAACTTGGATCTCCTTTCAGCATAAAGAGACATCATATAAGTGGTCTCCTAGCTACCTTTTGCATACTGAGTAACTTGTGGTTCTTAAAAATATATGCCTACAAATATATATGGCTACTATACTTTGATCAGCTCGTAATCGGCGGGCCTTATAACATCGCAGATTAGTATCAAAATATTTTATTTTGAGAATTTTCTTGTAACATCTCGCCAGAAGCATCATAAATTATTAATTCAAATCCTATACTTTGTCTACTTTCTTTTAATACACAAAATAAAGACCAGGCAAGTCAACTAATAGCACTTTTAACATAGGTCTACTTTTAGGCGTAGTGGTAAAAAGCCTAACATTTCCTGCCTATTATGAGCTGATCAAACTATACATGGGTAGCGATGATGATGATGACAAAATAGAAGTGATCTCCCATCATGCACCTGTTACCCATTCTTTGATGTGTGTTCACACACTAGTATGTAGTCATGGCAACTAGCTTTATAATAAGATAACTAATACAGAAAATATACACAAAATGTGACTGAAGACAAACATGTATTATATTGCACTTGTTAGTTACATAATGTATGTATATAATTACAAATTATTCCCTACCCATGTCCAGCCTATTATCATGTCACAACAAAATGAACATTGTTTCTTCTTTTGACCAAGAATTTTATAACTCCTACCTTTGATATGGTATCAGATTTGAAAAAAAAAATGAAGAGGTTGTTTTAAAGACATGATGTATCATTATTTCCAATAACTTATCGATTAAAAGTGAATTTGATTTGTATCTCGCTATACAAGAACAAACAACAGTGTTCCTATTGTTGTGACTGGACATTTATTCCCACACCTCCCACCACCTGTCCCTTTGTACCCAACAGGTGCATCCATCTAGAAAGCATAATTACTTTCAGTTCATTAATATGCAAAGTACCTATATGTACAAAAGTTACTTGATATATTATGTAAGTTTTAAGACAATAGTACCAAACTAATCAATGAATATATATTTAATCATTTTTATTTATTTGTTTATATCATCTCCTTTTCAAATGGGGATTACCTAGTACAGAACCATACTAATGCAAATGGAGTAAGGAGTTACTTAAACATAATGCCTTTTATATAAATATGCAATTAAAACCATTAACACCTTAGGCAAATAAGATTTCACCAATTATTTACAATTACAACCAACTTAAAACTAAGTTCAAGTTGTAATTTCTATTCAATAGTAGAAATGTACCATCTATTTTCTATAGGGATTTGCTGATTAATATGGTAGCCAAACCAGCAAAGACTATCTTTATTTGAAGTCAGTTAAAACACTCATGATATCCATTGCATAATTATAACAATACCTTTATCAGCACTGAACTGATTTTAACTTTTCCCACCTTTGTATATAAAAACATGTCAAATTCCTCTTGTAATGGCTGATTCCAGTGTATTGTACTAAAAAATAAGTTATTTACACAAAAAAGATATTGAATGTGCTACATAAATATGCCCTAGAATGCAAATGTACATTTCTTTTCCTTTGAACCACAAAGGCTTTTGAACATAAATTAAACAATTATCATAACATAAATAAACAATTATAAATAAAGTGCTCACATTGGTCTTGACTAAATACATCTTGCACTTAACACACATGTGTGATACATTATTCTAAACAAAAAAATATACCCAACTTTTCATACACCAAAGAAAACCCATTTCACAGTCATTTTCCAAGGCCTATGAAGTATACAGTACATTATGTTGTACATGGTTGGTCATTACAAATTTGGTTCTTTTATTATGAGTACTTTTTTGCATACTTTCTACTCATATACCGTATACCTGTATCCTTGTCATAGTGTTGGCCAATGTAGATGCTGGCCAATTCTAGTTAAGGATACCTATTTCCTTCATAACATGTATTTAGAACAAAATGATATCATTATAACCTTTCTTGGTGGATGACTCTATTTCAATTCACTATAAAATAGCAGAATCAATGCAATGTATACTACTATCCAACAAGGCCATCTAAACTGTAAGCACAACCTTTGAATTGTTATGACCAAAATGCAAAGGTTTAATCTATAACCTCTTTGTCAGTATTGGGCTACTCCAGTTAAAATCCACACTACCCCTGTGGAAGATTTTGGAAATATCTTCCACAGGGGAGTATGTTTTTCAATGTAATTGGTCAGGGTTAATCATTTTGAAACCCATACTCCCCTGTATTATGGGTTTACCTATATCTTCCACAGCTGGAGTGAGCATTTCAACTGGAAGTTACCCAACTGTCTATTCAATTCAAAACTCATACTCCTCTGTGGAAGGCTTTAGCTAAATCTTCCACAGGGTAGTGTGGATTTCAATTGAATAGCCCAAATTTATTTCAGATGGATATGAAAGCAAATGAGTATTTCAAAGCTTGCTAAACTGGAACAAAAAAACATTGTTTTTAGATTTCCATCTTGATTACAAATAAATTTAATACACTTCCAACTTTTAGTCAAACCTTCGAGGTATTTTTTTTTCAAACAGACCGCTGTCACAAAGCTGCACATTTTCTTAAAAATTAAGAATTTTGTCAAAAACTATGTAATTATAGGTAAACCATCTGGAGTTGGAAACACTCACACATATCTTAAGCTGGAGACAAGTGTTCCTTATCAGATACTAATCACCTTATTTTGAAATGTCTCCTCTTCAAACTTATATTGATCCATTAGAGCATGGCCTGTTGAAACAAGCATTGCCGGATTAAAAACAACAACAATCATTTAGTAAGTGATTGTGTATAAATACAATTCTTAACAACTGGGTTTAAATAATAAGACTTCATATTTTGGTTTTATACTTTGATTTCAATCACAAGGTGCCTCACTAATCTAGTCATCCTCGTTGCTTACCACACAGCTTATAAATTTTGTGATGTTTTCTGATTATTAAGTATACTATACTCTTCTATATCTGATTCTTCACTCCATTCCATTCCTCCGTCATGATCGCTGTCTTCCGTAAGCTAACTTGATTGAAACCTCTTCTCTTGTTAAAGAAATTACCCAGACTAAACCTATCTGCTGTTGAACTATATCCTTTGCTCAGTCCATTTCCACCAAACTTTATCTTGCCCTGAGCACGAAGTCGCACAGCTACGGCAACCATCATCATGAGGACAATAGGCACAGCTAACACTGCAATGATTATTGCAGTTGTTGCTGTGTTGGCGTCGGTAGCTTTTATCTTATGTCCTTTGATATCCTCGTCAGTTTGCGCCTGAAGATCAGCTTCTTGGGCTTGGAATGATTTGACCACATTGTTTGTTTTGATACTGCTAGATTTAGCTAGAGGTTTTTCAGTTTCTTCTTGTTTATTAGTCTCTTCTGGGTCCGGGGCAACGACTGCAATTTATCAAGAGAAAAGAGTACAAAGGAAACATATTTTCAGTCAAATTCTTCCACTTTATACTTAACATGAACCCATTACATCATGCATGAGCATCTGAGCTGTGATTAGACTTGATTACTCATTCTTAAACACTTGAGAACGTTCCTGCAATCTTATTGGTTCTTACCAGCTTTACCCGTGTGATATGACACAATATCACACGGGTCAGCGAAAAGTGTGCGTTGACGCGACACGCGTACTCGCTATTTGGACCAATCGGAGGCGCACAGCAACAACGGGACTGATCGATTTTAAGTCCTATAGGTAATTCCTTGCAAAATGTAGGATTTAATTTGATTAAAACTTTGTACAATATTTTTATTTCAATCGAAGCAGTTTAAGAATGAGAATAAAAGGTATTGTTTTTTAGCAGCTATCGTGCATCTATCGTCTCATATAATTCGGCGACATCATGATTTTTGGCGTAAAACAACTCGGCTTCCCCTTGTTGTTTTACTTAAAATAATGATGTCGCCCGTGTTATATGAGACGATAGATGCACTCCAGGGGCTAAAAACAATACCTTTATTCTCTAATTATAGATGTCAAACAAAAATTGATATATTTATTTCTCTTGTCTGTAATGACAGTACTTAATTACATGTTTGTTTCACAAAAGATGTAACTTATAAGCCACATTTATGTGGGTTTGAGAAAGATATTGACTAAAATATGGACCAACAATGGAATGCTTTCAAGTAATTCCAAGCTTGCATTTCATTATTTTACATTTTTCAGGTGATGTCATCTGAGTGGGTCATGATGAATTAATCACTACACACACTAATAAATGAAAAAGACTTTTAAGTCTATACAATACCAAATACAAATTTGAGTTCATTTCAAACATAACAAACATTCTACACCTTCTCCCATTAAGGTGGTTCTGGACCCATTTTGGAAGTGCTCTATTTATGTTTTAAACATATTAATTGAGTAGGCAGAGAACACTGATCCATATGCCTTTTGTTTGAAGCTAATCGGACATACGGTTTTCATAATACATACATTTTAAATGTCTTTGTATTGTATTGTTTTTATCAATAATCAATACAGTTAATGAGCTAATATGACTTGAAAGTGCTCATTAATATGTAATTTTTGCCAATATTTTGCTAAAATCCAATGCATAAATGTTCATAACATTTTTATTTAACAGAATATTGGTTTCAAACTTGGTCAAAGTGTTCCTAATGACTTACAGATAATTTATGCATAATTAATTAGCTAGCCGCCCTAATTTGCATAATTAATTAGCATTTATGCAAATTAGCTCATTAATTAGGCAAATATGCAAATGAGGGGCGGCTTCACTATATAATACATTAGAACATATTAGAAACACTTTGACCAAGTTTCAGGGCAAAAAGTATGCAAAATAAAAGTACCATGAACATTTATGCATTGATTTTAGCAAAATATTGGCAAAATTACATATTAATGAGCCTTTACAGTCCTTTTAGCTCATTAACTATATTGATTATTGATAAAACAATAAGATACAAAGAAAATATAATTTGATGTAGTATAGAAACCGTATGTCTGATTTGCTTCAAACAAAAACATATTGATCAGTGTACTTTTTACCCTACTCAATTAATCTGTTTAAAACATGCTCAAAGCATTTCCTTATTTCTAGAAAATGCATCCAATACCACCTTAAACATTCTGGAAATTCTTGGTGTAGATTATCTATACAGTAGTTCAAAACATTATTTTGTAAATTAAAATTAACGTAACATCATCAAGCGATCAGATGCCTGACAAAGTCAGATGGTTTTAGATGCAACATCATAAAGTGAATTGCATATTTTAGTTCCAGTATTAGATTTAATTTACCAAATTACTGTTCAGTAAACTTGTCAAACTTTTCTGACTCTCCCCATTAGCTACATGAATCTGTGAAATGTATTACATAATAGGTGTTATTATTTACATGCATGAGCTGCAATAAAATGGCATTAGTGTCAGCATTAGTAAGTATAAACAAAGCAGATTGTAATTCTAGCACTAAGGGCCCTAACGCCCTCACTTGCCCTTTGCACTTCCATCTTTGGGCATTTGGTCATTGGTTCTGTAGCATCTTAAAATCAATGCCATCATTGCCATGTCCCAAGTACGGCTACCAGACCGCTAGCCATGTTTTGTTCTGTCCTCTTATGGGACCTTGATGGTTGTCTTACAATGCGTAAGGGTGGGTCCAGCTGCAGGTTAGTTGAGAAAGAACTTTCCTGCATGGGGGTGGTGTGAGGAAGTATAGTGGAGTGGGTGGGTGTAGGGTATGACGCCTAAAGTTTCTCAAACTTTGTTTCTATAGTGTAGCTTATTGTCGTATTATATTTAATTGTAATTTTACCATTTCTTTTGTATAAATGAATGTTTTATGAACGCACCGCTGTTTTACATGCGTGTGCCGCTGTTATGAAAGCGTATGTTCAAATAAATAAATCTAAATCTAAATAAATCTAAATATTACTTGCATTCAAACCAATGCAGTAGATATGAAAGCAAGATACACCTTTACAGCTAAGTTCAAAATGATATACCAAGGTTATGGTAAAAGTGTAAAAATTATTGCAACATATTATTTGTTGTAAAAAGAGGGGACTGTATGTTTGGTCATGTTCTCTAAGAGAGCAGAAGAATATGGTAAGTTTGTTGTCCGGTACCTAAAGGTTTGCTGATTGACGTATAGATCCAGCTGCAGTACCCATCACCATAACTTCACATGTTACAAGCAAAAAAATCAAAATCTTATTAGCTGGCACAAAACCATGCAATTAGTTAGTATTAGTAATAGAAAGTATACTACAGATATTGGTGACACAGGTTCCTATAAGCCATCTTTCCATTAGATGATGATGATGATGATGAAAAGAACATAAGATACATTTAGGAGGAAAGAAAATGATGTTTATTAGTACAAGGGGTTAATACAATAATTGGAATGTATTCTTACAGAGAGCATCCTGGCATGTTGACCCAGAGAATCCATCTGTACATTGACATGTGTTCTGTTTTATGGCACTGTTGAAATAACAGGTGCCTCCATTAGCACATGGCTTTACACACATGACAGATGGAGCTGCAAATAAGTCAGGAAAATTGACATTATTGCAGTTGTTGCTGTGTTGGCATTTGTAGCTTTTATCTCATGTCCTTTGATATCCTTGTCAGTTTGTGCATGAAGATCAACTTCTTGGGCTTTGTTTGTTTTGCTACTGCTAGATTTAGCTGAGTGTTGGCAGTTTCTTCTTGTTTATTAGTCTCTTCTGGGTTTGGGGTAACTACTGCAATATATCAAGAGAAAAAAGTACAAAGGAAACATGTTTTTAGTCAAATTCTGCCACTTTTATTTCAAATGAAACTAACATTCTAAACCATCTCCCATTAAGCATTCTGCATGATGTTAGCAAGCTGTCTCAGTAAACTGATCAAACTTTTCCCTCTACAAAATCTAGATGAATCTGTGAGTTCTATAACATAACAGGTGTTATTTACATGCATGAGCTGGAATAAAATGTCATTAGTATTAGCATTGGCTATAGTTTTCAGCAATGTTCTTCAACGGTCTGCCAATTTGGTGCAGTTTATGGCGTATACAGAAGTGGGGTTCTGATTGGCTAATTGAATCATGTCATCATTACAGCGCCCACCATTCTCTGGTCAAGCTGCATAGCATCGTGTGACCTAGTTCTTTTTACGTAATAAATCACAAAGAGCAGACAGACAATCACGCTGAAGGAATTTGCTAAATAGTATAGTAAAAATTACTAGCAATCAAACCAACGCAGTAGATATGCAAGCAAAGTTACACCTTCACAGCTAAGTTCAAAATGGAATACCAAGGTTATGGTAAAAGCATGAACATTATTGCAACATATTATTTCTCATAAAAAAAGAAGAGACAGCATGTTTGGTAATGTTCTTTCTCCAAGAGCAGGAGAGTATGATTAGTTTGTTGTCTGATAAATAAAGGTTTGCTGATTGAAGTATAGATCCAGCTGCAGTATCCAGCACCATCTTCTGTTGCATAACTCACATGTTACAAGTAGAAAAATCAAAATATTATTAGCTGGCACAATTGCAAAACCACGCAACTAGTAAGCATTAGTAATAGAAAGTATACTACAGATATTGTTGATGCAAGTTCCTGTAAGCCATGTTTCCACTCGACTTTGATGATGAAACATAACATTAGGCGACAGAAAAACCCTGTTCTACTGAGCTTGACAGACCCAGAATTTGTATTTTAGATAAATTGTTTTAGGCCAAAATTGATTAATTTTGGCTGAAATAGTTTAGCAAACAAACATATTTTGCAAAAAAAAATTTTTTTTCAGATTTTGGTGAAATTTTAGGGTAATTTTAGCCTTCAAGAAAAAAAAAAAATTGAATTGAATGTCATGCCAGCATGTTTCAAACATATCATGTGCAAATTTAATGAAATCATTAAGGTGCATTTTTATATGTGGATGTTTTTGTGAAGGTGAAGGTGTTCTAACCTGTTTTCAACCAGTCTATGCTTGGAGTGAAATATATATTTTTTCACATTTCAAATTTTTGCACAACATATTGGTAGAGTATTCAGTTATTCAATTCCATGATTTCCTAATAATCAGGGCTTGAGCTAAAAAACAAAATATCCTATACCTCAATACTTTTGAAACTAATGTGTATACCCTGGTAGCTTTTTCTCTGTGCTATCTACAACATGATGGAAATAATTCCTCAAGCATACTGTACAATATACAGGTAGCAGATATTGCAGGCACTATACTAGGTGATTTAAAATAAGACTGTGATTAGAGCATAATGTGCACCCAGCCTTGTTAGTGACATTTTACCAGGTTGAATCACTGTCAACACTGTGATTTTAGATCAACACTGTAAGTAAAAACACCATACATATGTGATGGGATAGACACTAAGCCAAACAATAAACTGTTGATTTCTTACTACTACTACCATACTGGCAATGTTTGCCCATATATCCACTCCTACACAGACAGAAATAAGAAGAGCCATGTCCATTTGACTTGAAACAATCTCCTTGATTCAAGCATGGGTTGGGCTCACAAGGATCCACCACACCTGAATCACAACATAATATGTGGAAGAAAATGATCAGGATTCATTGGTAACCACATGAACAATATTTAACTTAGTTTATTATAGCGCCGACTAACTGGAACTGCTTTGACTGATAGAATTGACAGCCCTAATAACATACCAAATGTGCTTTAACCAAATCGGGAGGGGGAGCACAGATTTAAAATCTATGTATTAAACTCGACCCTTTACCATTAACACTTTATCCAAGAGGAAGGAAAAAGAATTTTAATGAGAACTTGGCAATTTCAGGCTTCAGTTTATCTTGGTATTTAAACTATGTCTACATCAGGAACCTTTTAGCCCGCCTTTTAGCCATACGGGCATATTACAAAGAATATAGAAGTATTTGGTCCAAAGCAAACCAATTCCAGAACTAGGAATGCAATCAAAGTTCATGATTGTGTTTCTAATTTTACCATAACATATTTCTTTGCCTTGATGTGCTTGTTTCTTCCCTTGCCCACCTCAAGTTGGTATACCTGACTGGCTCAATGTATGATCTCCATTTCCACACAAATTGTGGTGAAAACCAACTAACAATGGATCAACTTTCATTCTAGTAATTGGTAAATAACTTAATTGATCACATCTTAGCTGCCATCCATCCACATATCATTTTGAATGGGCAATTTGCTTCTGGAACAGACAAATTTAATGCCCAAACATGACCAGACCAATAGATCAAATCACATTTTGAACAGATAGTTTTGGGGAAAATGATCAAATCCTACTTTATTCCCTACTTTATTCCCTTCTTATCACAACTGATATAGTAGGCTTAACTGTATTATTACAACCAAATTGGAAAAATGCAAGTTAGTATATAATTAGGGTGGTTAATAACCATCTCAAAATTCTGACAGTATTGTGAGTGTGTTCTTACTGGCAAAGTCTTCACATGTTGGCCCAGTGAATCCATCTAAACACATGCATGTGTACTGTTGTATAGCAGTGCTGAAATAACAGGTGCCTCCATTGGCACAGGGTGTTGTACACGTGGTTGGGACAGCTACAAGAAAATCATGGTAACACATGGTTAATGTATATAAATGATATGCAAAGACTGCAATCAAAAAATTGCCTCATGCATAACACTATTATGATCCTCAATATAGGATTGTAATGCTTGGGGATCAGAAGTCCATAATAGTGGATCCCATCTTGTATCAACAAAGCCTGAAATTAAACAATAACTGGCGTCTTGAGGCTTGAGTATAGGAAAGGTTTGCACACATATCTCTTCCCTTGTGACATTGCATGCAAACAAACATGTACTATTTTAATCCAACAATGAATCTTATAATAGAAAGGGATTATTGCCTTGGTCTTTATTGTATTTGTCTTGCTACCAAAATGAGGTTCTCCCTGCAAATACATGCAAAAAAAGTGCATTTTTATTTCTCGCATTTTTCTAGCAATGCGTCAGAAGGCTTTTACAAAGTGTATGCGGTAATTAAAGCATGCATTTGACCATGCAAAGGTCAATATGTTGCCACTAATGTCCACTCTCACATTGTTTGTGGATTATTATTATTATTTTTCTGAGTATCTGATTCATGTTTGTTAATATGTATGCATGCACAACATATCATCTTATTAATAAATATTGAATGTTGAGAGTCAGAAAGCCTTAAATCACAAAGTGGTTCCTGGCTTTCTGGTTCTCAACCCTCGAAATAAGGAAATAAAATAAATGAAATGTTTATTAGTACAAAAGGGTTAATACAATAATTGGGTGAATTCTTGACAGAGAGCATCCTGGCATATGTTAACGGCCAGAGAATCCATCTGTACATTAGATATGTAATTCTGTTTTGTAGCAATTGTTGAATAACAGGTGCCTCCATTAGCACATGGCTTTACAATACACATGACTAGATGGAGCTGCAAATAAGTCAGGAAAAATGATGATCAACATAAATGATGTTTTGAATTATTCATCTATTTACTTATTTAGGATTTTATGTGAAATCACTGCAAGATCAAAGTCAACTGAAACTATATATATAATACAT